>NC_056744.1:1272391103-1272463603 GCF_019279795.1 Protopterus annectens
GGGTTGCCAACTGGCTCACTGACAGAACCCACACTGTAAAAGTTGCAGACTCCAAATCTGACCTCAAAGCAGTGACAAGTGGTGTACCACAGGGTTCCATCCTGGGACCTCTCCTGTTTGGTATCTACTTCTCTGAAGTACAGGCTAACACAGAAGGCCTCTGGCTAATGAAGTTCGCAGATGACTGCAAACTAGGAGCCATAGTCAAGTTCCCAAATGATGTGGACATCCTACAGAAGGGCCTCACTGAGACAAATGCCTGGTGTCAGAGCCATGGCCTCAAGCTCAATGCCAAAAGTGCAGTGTCATCCCCTTTGGTAAAAACTCTGTACCCATGAACTACCACATAGGCAGCAATCTACTTAACACTGAATGCGTGATAAGAGGCCTTGGGACCCAAGTGGACAGTAGTCTCTCCTTTGATAGTCACATCGCCACAGTAGTCAGGAAGTCCTTCTACATGGCACACCTCATCATAAAAGGGCTCTCATCCAGGAAGAAAGAGGTCATTGTTTCCCTCTACTCGTCACTCATTAGACCCATTGTAGAGTACAACGCCCCTTTTGGAATGTACCTCACAAGACATCTGCAGCAGCTGGAAAGGCCACAGAAGTACCTCACAAAGAGGATTACTGGCCTCAAACAAATCCCCTACACTGACCGCCTCGAACAACTCCAGCTTTACTCCATAGCATATAGCCTACTCCGAGGTGATCTCTGCCTAGCATATAAAGCTATGTCAAACCCAGAGCTGTTAGACATGCTACACCTAAAGAAATCCCAATCCCACTGATCTACACAATCTAGGGACCTAAACCTTGTCACCACAATAAACAGGACATGCTGGAGGGATAGATTCCTGTCCCATAGACTTCCTATACTCTGGAACAAGATACCCATCTATGTCAAGCAAAGTTCTTCATTAGCACTCTTCAAGGAAAATCTTGATGATTGGATAGGAAATAGGAAATACACCCCGGGGATCACGTCTGTGTCTCTGCTGGACAGTGGCACAGGAAAATAACTTTCTTGGGTGGCGTAAGCTATGGAACCTTGCTGGCTAGGCTTACGTAGGGCCTTGGACCGATAGCCTAGTACCTACCTATCAACCTATGAACCTATATAAGCCCTAGGGCCTATATAAGCCTAGCCAAAAGGTACCCTGGCTTTCGCCACCCAAGAAAATTATTTTCCTGTGCCACTGTCGAGCAAAGCCACAGAAGTAATCCCAGGGGTGAATTTCCCATCTCCCATCCAATCATCAAGATTTTTCTTGAATAGTGCTAATGAGGAGCTTTGTTTGATATAGATAGGTAGTTTGTTCCAGAGTATGGGAAGTCTCTGGGACAGGAATCTATCCCACCAGAATGTTCTGTTTATTGTGGTGACAATGTTTAGGTCCCTAGAGTGTGTAGCTCGTAGAGATTGGGATTTCTTTAAGTGGAGCATGTCTAAAAGCTCTGGGTTTGACATAGCTTTGTGTGCTAGGCAGAGATCACCTCTGAGCAGGCGATATGCGATGGAGTAAAGCTGCAGTGTTTTTAGTTGGTCTGCGTAGGGCATCTGTTTGAGGCCGGTAATCCCCTTTGTGAGGTATTTCTGCCGCCTTTATAGAGAGAGATATAGACAGATAGATACAGGTATATGTGTGCGTGTGTGTGTGTGTGTGTGTGTGTGTGTGTGTGTGTGTGTGTGTGTGTGTGTTGTGTGTGAGAGAATGTGTGTGTGTACATATATATATATATATATATATGTGTATAGAGAGAGAGAGAGAGATAGATACAGGTATGTGTGTGCGTGCGTGTGTGTGTGTGTGTGTGTGTGTGTGTGTGTGTGTGTGTGTGTGTGTGTGTGTGTGTGTGTGTGTGTGTGAGCATGTGTGTTTGTACATACATACATATATATATATATATATATATATATATATATCTATATATATATATATATATATATATATATATATATATATATATATATAATCCAAACGTACCCAACAAACCAATAGAATAAATCCAAAAACGCAAAACCCTGATGGATGGAGTGCAGTACTAAATTGAATAAGCAAAATGCTCCAAAAATCAACAATAAAACGAGTGAAAGTAAAAACTGTTTTAATAAAAAGACGTTAGCGCTATCGCGGTTGCCCGCTTCTTCAGACGTTTCACAATTAAAATCACAATTACCCATTTAAATATAACAATTCAAAAAACGTCACATCCTATTGCAATCAATTCCTTGTAAAAACACACACACAACCTCACATTCACGTCACATCCCATTCATCCAAATAATAAAGTGCGCTTATAAAAGACATAAATACATGTAAAATAATGCAGCAGCAGAACAGGGAATAAATATAAATACATAAGAATGACATTATGATGCTTGTTTTAAAAGTCAATTATCGGCATCTCATATAAGAAGCATTACTAGTAACACCCATCATATATATACAACAAATATACCTAATATAACAATATACACATCTTACAAAGTATATAAAAATAAAAAAGCATCAGTGCAAAGTCAATCTAATGTCTAATGTACAAAACCCGACGCTATCAAAATGTATTTACCTAGACAAAACGAACTATCCAGGACCACACTGTCTAAAGATATTAAATAGTACATCAGAAAAGAAAAAAATAGGAAAAAAATATATTGATAATAAACAACCTATAACCAGTGCAGCTAATGAACTATATACTAGACAACCATTACATATATATAGTGTAACAAATATACCTAAACCAAAATTGTTGATGAAATCAGTCACTAGTACTGAATCACTAACCTAACACATATAATTCAGCCAGAATAGTTAATGAAATCAGTCACTAGTACTGACTCATTAAAACTATCCTTACAAGGACATATATATAATAATCAAAAAATCAAATCAACCATTATTTGATGGGTTTAGCTTTCAAGACCGGCTTCAAAGGTACGCTCTCATTGAGCCCCCTCCCATGATGGGCACCTAACCTTAGTATCCATTCAATCTCTGACAATTCAGTCAGATTAACGACATCACCCCCTCTCAACCCAATGGACACAACATGTAAATCCTGGAACAGAAAACTATGTTTATCATTCTCTAACATGTGCTTAGCTATAGCACTGCATACATCCGACCTAGTATAACAATACATGTGGTCCCTCACCCTTTCGCGTAACGACCTGTTGGTCTTTCCTACATAAAACACGTAGCATGTCTGACAGCATGCCACATATATAAGGTTCCTAGTCGTACAATCTGCCCTGCATCTTAATTCCCAGAGTCTTCCATCATTTGGGTTCCTAAAGAACCTGGATGTATCTATATGGATACACTGAGCACATGCCCCACATCTTTTTGTACCAAGATCAATGGTATTACATCTATTTACTGGGCATAAATTGGGAAAACATAAATACTGTTTGAGGTTCTTCAAATTCCTATATACATATCGTGGGCAGTTGCCAACGATATTGTGGACATGATCATCTGCCATCAATATGTTCCAGTTATCAAAAAATGCTTTTGGGCCATTCCTGTGTCCTTTGCAAAGGTAAGACCACAGGCAGTTGTAGAACAGGACTATGAGTCCTAGGACCACCACTCCCCTGCCTCTTCGTTGAGTAATAAGGTCTACCTACGTTGCTTCTGTAGCTCATCACTTCAGTACAAACTGAATCTAGGGTTTGCCTATCATATCCCCTGGTCAAAAAATTATTTTTTAGTTGTTCAATCTCAGTTCCAAACCTTACGTCATCAGAACATAAACGGGATAGTCTCAAGGCTTGCCCTTTGACTATATTTCTATGTATACCTGGGCGGTGCATGCTGTCCTGTGCTAAATAAGTTGCTCTATAGCATTCTTTCCTATAAACAGTGGTTTTGAGAATACTCAGTTCCTTGTATACCTTAACATCTAAGAAATTTATACTGACCCTTGAATGTTCCATTGTGAATCTCAAAAATCCTTCCATATTGTTAATCCGAGATACAAACAACTCCAAATCCATGCTAGTGCCCCGCCATAGGAGAAAGAGGTCGTCGACAAAACGTCTATAAAAGACGATGTTGGGACATGTCAACATGACCTCCTTCTCCCAGGCGACCAGCACCAAGTTGGCGTATGAATTCGCACAACTCGTGCCCATGGCTACACCTGTTCGTTGTTTGAATAACTTGTCAACAAAGATAAAACAATTGTTCTCAAGGACATTCTCAAGAAGAAGGGTCAAGAAATCAGTTTGGACATCATCATAAAATTCACGCATCAAAGTTCTTACCAAACTAATGCCCACATCATTAGGTATGCAAGTGAACAAGGATCTGACATCCATAGTTACTAACTCTAGATCTTCCATATAATCTATCCCACTGGTAAAAGCATATAAGTCAGCTAAAAATTGTCCAGTGTCTTTCAAAACATAGTCAAAATGTTGCAAGATTGTCTTCAATTTGCTGTCCAGATATACGGAAATAGGTTGAGTAACCCATCCTTCCCCTGCCACAATGGGCCTGAAAGGGGGAGTCAGTGCATTCTTATGTACTTTGGGCAGCCCATTGATGCGTGGTATCACTGGGAATTCAACACGTAAAAAATCATATAAGTCCTTGGTCATCACGCCCAATAAAAAACATTCATTGAGCATAGCATATATACTAGTGCAACAGTCCTCTATTTGTTGCAATGTTATCAGTTCATAGGCTGTTGTATCAAGCATTGATAACATGGAATCAATATAAAATGATCTATCCATGACGACAATTAAACCACCCTTGTCGGCCGGTCGTATAACAATATGAGGATTATTTTTCAGAGTAGTAAGTGCATCATTCAGCTCAATACTCAAGTTATCACTTGAATCAAATGCTCTTACAGACATATTGCTGTACAGATCTCTCTCTACTGATTTAACAAACACCTCTAACGTAGGAGTCAGCCTCGGATTAAAAGTACTATTACTTTTAAAAACAGTCATATTCTCGACAGATGTATTACCAAACAGAAGTTTAAGGTTAACATTCCTTGCAAAAAGCCTAGTGGCCAAAAGATAATCACTAATACCTGCTCTCCTCGTTGGAATAAAGGACAAACCTTTCTCCAACAACATAATCTCTGTTTCAGATAAACTGAGATTAGAGATGTTCCAAACTAATGATTTGTTTTCCATTTCTGCTTCTGCGGCTGATTGAACCTGTCCCATTTGTAGTCTGGTCGCTCCGCTCGCTGTTCGACGTCGTACTCCATTGACCTCTTCCTTCCGGTACGTATTGGTAATGGAACCAATGGAAAATCCTGTTGTTCACCAACTTTCAGTTTCTCCAAATGAATCTTACGTCTCACCACCGTACCTGCTCGCGAGATATTCGCATCAGTCGACTCCACAGATGAAATTCGATCCTCCACTGGGGTAAAATACAAAGAAGTAACTGACTTAGGGCTTAACAAGCACATATTCTGTTTATTGGCATTAACATTAGCCTTAGGGTCACCACTTTCTGCCAAAAGCGGTTGATCCATTTCAACACAGTTAATAACATCATCTCTTGTACTAATCCTGTCGACCACAACATCTTCCTTGTTGGTTAAGGACTCTGATCCCACAACTGTATCAGCATGTCTACCCATCTCTCTCTCTGTCCCTTTCAAATAGGTCACGGTTCTTGGCCATACAAAGACATTGTTAGATTCAAAGTCTCTTCTGTCTCGGTTCAGTTTTTTTCTCTTCTGTGCCAATAAATTATTCCCATACCTCGTAACCCTGTCCATCACTTCTTGTAAAAAGACATCAGTCATACCTGTGCCTATTAGCCCAGTCAGCCTGTCTTGCTGCTCTGTCAATGTGTCCAGTAAATCTGATTCCTTCGGTTTAAAGAAATCTATTAACAAGTTCATATAAGACATACTTGCTTGCAAGTTTATTCTCTGCCAACGAGCAAGCAATTCGGGATATGTGTTGCCATACGTGGGCATATTTAATACCCGTAAACCCCTTGGCACCACTTTAATTTCAATGCTAGCCTCCATGTGTTGTCTCTGGCATTGGAGGCGCTTAAATTTGAACAAGTTATTTTCTATGTCCCTCTTAATTTGCCTCACCACAATCTCGGTGTCGACATCAACAACACTTTCTGGTTCACACTGCTCAAGCCCATCTTTATTCAGTAGGGGATTGACAATATCCTTCAGAATGTTACGTAACGAGCCAATACAGCTAGTAGCCGGCTTATCATTCGAAGTCTCTGCTGCTCCTGTCGCTGCCATACCATCCATCCAAAAAAGAAAATAATCCAAACGTACCCAGCAAACCAATAGAATAAATCCAAAAACGCAAAAACCCTGATGGATGTAGTGCAGTACTAAATTAAATAAGCAAAATGCTCCAAAAATCAACAATAAAACGAGTGAAAGTAAAAACTGTTTTAATAAAAGCGTTAGCTTATCGTTGCCCGCTTCTTCAGACGTTTCACAATTAAAATCACAATTACCCATTTAAATATAACAATTCAAAAAACGTCACATCCTATTACAATCAATTCCTTGTAAAAACACACACAACCTCACATTCACGTCACATCCCATTCATCCAAATAATGAGCTGCGCTTATAAAAGACATAAACACATGTAGAATAATGCAGCAGCAGAACAGGGAATAAGTACATATGATTACATATGAATGACATTATGATGCTTGTTATAGAAGTCAATTATCGGCATCTCATATGAGAAGCATTAATAGTAACACCCATCATATATATACAACAAATATACCAAATATAACAATATGTACACATCTTACAAAATATATAAAAAAAAAAACATCAGTGCAAAGTCAATCAATGTACGAAACCCGACGCCAAAATGTATTTACCAGACAAAATAAACTATTCAGATCATTGTTCAAAGATATTAGTACATCAGAAAAGAAATATTTTTTTCCTATTTCTCTTCTTTCTGATTTACTATTTAACAACTTTCAACAGTGTGGTCCTGGATAGTTCGTTTTGTCTAGGTAAATACATTTTGATAGCGTCGGGTTTTGTACATTAGACATTAGATTGACTTTGCACTGATGTTTTTTTATATACTTTGTAAGATGTGTATATCGTTATATTAGGTATATTTGTTGTATATATATGATGGGTGTTACTAGTAATGCTTCTTATATGAGATGCCGATAATTGACTTTTAAAACAAGCATCATAATGTCATTCTTATGTATTTATATTTATTCCCTGTTCTGCTGCTGCATTATTTTACATGTATTTATGTCTTTATAAGTTTAATTTTATTATTTGGATGAATGGGATGTGACGTGAATGTGAGGTTGTGTGTGTGTTTTTACAAGGAATTGATTGCAATAGGATGTGACGTTTTTTGAATTGTTATATTTAAATGGGTAATTGTGATTTTAATTGTGAAACGTCTGAAGAAGCGGCAACCGCGATAGCTTAACGCCTTTTATTAAAACAGTTTTTACTTTCACTCGTTTTATTGTTGATTTTTGGAGCATTTTGCTTATTTAATTTAGTACTGCACTGCATCCATCAGGGTTTCTGTGTTTTTGGATTTATTCTATTGGTTTGCTGGGTACGCTTTGGATTATTTTCTTTTTTGGATGGATGGTATGGCAGCGACAGGAGCAGCAGAGACTTCGAATGATAAGCCGGCTACTAGCTGTATCGGCTCGTTACGTAATATTCTGAAGGATATTGTCAATCCCCTACTGAACAAAGATGGGCTTGAGCAGTGTGAACCAGAAAGTATTGATGTCGACACCGAGATTGTGGTGAGGCAAATCAAGAGAGATATAGAAAATAACTTGTTTAAATATAAGCGCCTTCAATGCCAGAGACAACATATGGAGGCTAGCATTGAAATCAAAGTGGTGCCAAGGGGTTTACGGGTGTTAAATATGCCTACGTATGGCAATACATACCCAGAATTGCTTGCTCGTTGGCAGAGAATAAATTTGCAAGCAAGCATGTCTTATATGCAATTGTTGATAGACTTCTTTAAACCGAAGGAATCTGATCTACTGGACATATTGACAGAGCAGCAGGATAAGCTGACTGGGCTAATAGGCACAGATATGACTGATGTCTTTTTACAAGAAGTGATGGACAGGGTTACGAGATATGGGAATAATTTATTGGCACAGAAGAGAAAAAAAACTCAACAGAGACAGAAAAGATTTTGAATCTAATAATGTCTTTGTATGGCCCAGAACTGTGACCTATTTGAAAGGGACAGAGAGAGACGGGTAGACATGCTGATACAGTTGTGGGATCAGAGTCCTTAACCAACAAGGAAGATGTTGTGGTCGACAGGATTAGTACAAGAGATGATGTTATTAACTGTGTTGAAATGGATCAACCGCTTTTGGCAGAAAGTGGTGACCCTAAGGCTAATGTTAATGCCAGTAAACAGAATATGTGCTTGTTAAGCCCTAAGTCAGTTACTTCTTTGTATTTTACCCCAGTGGAGGATCGAATTTCATCTGTGGAGTCGACTGATGCGAATATCTCGCGAGCAGGTACGGTGGTGAGACGTAAGATTCATTTGGAGAAACTGAAAGTTGGTGAACAACAGGATTTTCCATTGGTTCCATTACCGATACGTACCGGAAGGAAGAGGTCAATGGAGTACGACGTTGAACAGCGAGCGAAGCGACCAGACTACAAATGGGACAGGTTCAATCAGCCGCAGAAGCAGAAATGGAAAACAAATCATTAGTTTGGAACATCTCTAATCTCAGTTTATCTGAAACAGAGATTATGTTGTTGGAGAAAGGTTTGTCCTTTATTCCAATGAGGAGAGCAGGTATTAGTGATTATCTTTTGGCCACTAGGCTTTTTGCAAGGAATGTTAACCTTAAACTTCTGTTTGGTAATACATCTGTCGAGAATATGACTGTTTTTAAAAGTAATAGTACTTTTAATCCGAGGCTGACTCCTACGTTAGAGGTGTTTGTTAAATCAGTAGAGAGAGATCTGTACAGCAATATGTCTGTAAGAGCATTTGATTCAAGTGATAACTTGAGTATTGAGCTGAATGATGCACTTACTACTCTGAAAAATAATCCTCATATTGTTATACGACCGGCCGACAAGGGTGGTTTAATTGTCGTCATGGATAGATCATTTTATATTGATTCCATGTTATCAATGCTTGATACAACAGCCTATGAACTGATAACATTGCAACAAATAGAGGACTGTTGCACTAGTATATATGCTATGCTCAATGAATGTTTTTTATTGGGCGTGATGACCAAGGACTTATATGATTTTTTACGTGTTGAATTCCCAGTGATACCACGCATCAATGGGCTGCCCAAAGTACATAAGAATGCACTGACTCCCCCTTTCAGGCCCATTGTGGCAGGGGAAGGATGGGTTACTCAACCTATTTCCGTATATCTGGACAGCAAATTGAAGACAATCTTGCAACATTTTGACTATGTTTTGAAAGACACTGGACAATTTTTAGCTGACTTATATGCTTTTACCAGTGGGATAGATTATATGGAAGATCTAGAGTTAGTAACTATGGATGTCAGATCCTTGTTCACTTGCATACCTAATGATGTGGGCATTAGTTTGGTAAGAACTTTGATGCGTGAATTTTATGATGATGTCCAAACTGATTTCTTGACCCTTCTTCTTGAGAATGTCCTTGAGAACAATTGTTTTATCTTTGTTGACAAGTTATTCAAACAACGAACAGGTGTAGCCATGGGCACGAGTTGTGAATTCATACGCCAACTTGGTGCTGGTCGCCTGGGAGAAGGAGGTCATGTTGACATGTCCCAACATCGTCTTTTATAGACGTTTTGTCGACAACCTCTTTCTCCTATGGCGGGGCACTAGCATGGATTTGGAGTTGTTTGTATCTCGGATTAACAATATGGAAGGATTTTTGAGATTCACAATGGAACATTCAAGGGTCAGTATAAATTTCTTAGATGTTAAGGTATACAAGGAACTGAGTATTCTCAAAACCACTGTTTATAGGAAAGAATGCTATAGAGCAACTTATTTAGCACAGGACAGCATGCACCGCCCAGGTATACATAGAAATATAGTCAAAGGGCAAGCCTTGAGACTATCCCGTTTATGTTCTGATGACGTAAGGTTTGGAACTGAGATTGAACAACTAAAAAATAATTTTTTGACCAGGGGATATGATAGGCAAACCCTAGATTCAGTTTGTACTGAAGTGATGAGCTACAGAAGCAACGTAGGTAGACCTTATTACTCAACGAAGAGGCAGGGGAGTGGTGGTCCTAGGACTCATAGTCCTGTTCTACAACTGCCTGTGGTCTTACCTTTTGCAAAGGACACAGGAATGGCCCAAAAAGCATTTTTTGATAACTGGAACATATTGATGGCAGATGATCATGTCCACAATATCGTTGGCAACTGCCCACGATATGTATATAGGAATTTGAAGAACCTCAAACAGTATTTATGTTTTCCCAATTTATGCCCAGTAAATAGATGTAATACCATTGATCTTGGTACAAAAAGATGTGGGGCATGTGCTCAGTGTATCCATATAGATACATCCAGGTTCTTTAGGAACCCAAATGATGGAAGACTCTGGGAATTAAGATGCAGGGCAGATTGTACGATTAGGAACCTTATATATGTGGTATGCTGTCAGACATGCTACGTGTTTTATGTAGGAAAGACCAACAGGTCGTTACGCGAAAGGGTGAGGGACCACATGTATTGTTATACTAGGTCGGATGTATGCAGTGCTATAGCTAAGCACATGTTAGAGAATGATAAACATAGTTTTCTGTTCCAGGTATTACATGTTGTGTCCATTGGGTTGAGAGGGGGTGATGTCGTTAATCTGACTGAATTGTCAGAGATTGAATGGATACTAAGGTTAGGTGCCCATCGTGGGAGGGGGCTCAATGAGAGCGTACCTTTGAAGCCGGTCTTGAAAGCTAAACCCATCAAATAATGGTTGATTTGATTTTTTGATTATTATATATATGTCCTTGTAAGGATAGTTTTAATGAGTCAGTACTAGTGACTGATTTCATTAACTATTCTGGCTGAATTATATGTGTTAGGTTAGTGATTCAGTACTAGTGACTGATTTCATCAACAATTTTGGTTTAGGTATATTTGTTACACTATATATATGTAATGGTTGTCTAGTATATAGTTCATTAGATGCACTGGTTATAGGTTGTTTATTATCAATATATTTTTTTCCTATTTTTTTCTTTTCTGCTGTACTATTTAATATCTTTAGACAGTGTGGTCCTGGATAGTTCGTTTTGTCTAGGTAAATACATTTTGATAGCGTCGGGTTTTGTACATTAGACATTAGATTGACTTTGCACTGATGCTTTTTTATTTTTATATACTTTGTAAGATGTGTATATTGTTATATTAGGTATATTTGTTGTATATATATGATGGGTGTTACTAGTAATGCTTCTTATATGAGATGCCGATAATTGACTTTTAAAACAAGCATCATAATGTCATTCTTATGTATTTATATTTATTCCCTGTTCTGCTGCTGCATTATTTTACATGTATTTATGTCTTTTATAAGCGCACTTTATTATTTGGATGAATGGGATGTGACGTGAATGTGAGGTTGTGTGTGTGTTTTTACAAGGAATTGATTGCAATAGGATGTGACGTTTTTTGAATTGTTATATTTAAATGGGTAATTGTGATTTTAATTGTGAAACGTCTGAAGAAGCGGGCAACCGCGATAGCGCTAACGTCTTTTTATTAAAACAGTTTTTACTTTCACTCGTTTTATTGTTGATTTTTGGAGCATTTTGCTTATTTAATTTAGTACTGCACTACATCCATCAGGGTTTTTGCGTTTTTGGATATATATATATATATATATATATATATATATATATATATATATATATATATATACATATATACACATACACATATATATATGGGTCTACCTGAAAACACCGAACGCTGACAATGCTCTCAACAAGATAACCGACACCGGAAGATCAACAACGGAGATGACCGACGATTGAAAATCCCGACACTGAGAACACCAACATGTTAAGGTAAGTGTGTGATAGTGACGGATGTTAGGGTCAGGGTGCGGGTAAGGTAAGTGTGCGATAGTGACAGACTTTAAGGTTAGGGGCAGGTTAAGTGAGTTAGGGTTAGGGTGCGGGTAAGGTAAGTGTGCGATAGTGACAGACTTTAGGGTTAGGGGCGGGTTAAGTGAGTTAGTGTTAGGGCGTGGTTTAGGTGAGTGTGAGATAGTGACGGACCTTAGGGTTAGGGTTTGGGTTAAGGTTAGTGCACAGATAGTTGTGTATGTAAGGTTTAGTGTAGGTTTGTAAGGTTTTTGGTGTACTTGTGTTGTGTGTGTTTTACAGAAAAAGGATTTGTTTTGTTTTGTTGATTGTCGGGATTGTGGTTTGTCAGGCATGTGAAGTTTTGTGTTTTTGAACTTTTGGTTTTGTGGTGTCGGTTATCTCGTTGGTGTTTTTGCGTGTCGGTGTTTTCAGGCAGACCCATATATATATATATATATATATATATATATATATATATATATATATATATATATATATATATATATACATAGAGAGAGAGAGAGAAAGATAGATAGATACAGGTGTGTGTGTGTGTGTGTGTGTGTGTGTGTGTGTGTGTGTGTGTGTGTCTCTGTATGTATATAGCTAAAGAGGGAAGAAGGATAGAGCATTTCCATTTCCATTCACATTGCATCTGAAAATGGGCCAAAAAAGATCAGTTCATTTATTTGGTTAACAAATACATAAAACAAATAAGCTGAAAATGTAATTATATTTTTTGTTGAAAATAAGATCTGACAACAAAATCAACTGATAGCTTATTATTTTCATGCATAAGATCAGAAGAAGTTCTGTGTTTACTTTTTAATATTACTTCGCTACTATCTAAAATCTAAATTATAAGATTGTTTTAGAACGGTAGAAGCAAATTAATGGGAACCTGAGCTTTATTTTTTCTGTGCAGTTCTTTTAAGGTAATGATTCATTCTTTTGGGTTTATCAGGAGTTCTACTCTTTGTTATTGGATAGTTGATCCATGCTCAGAACATTAGATCTACAAAATCACCATTGTCCTGTCATTGCAGCTAGACTCAGAATTGTGAGAAGTGTAATACAGTGCAATGTTTTCCTCACGTTCTCCCTCTTTTTTTGAGTTGTACTGTCTCAGGTAGGTGTGTGTGTGTGTGTGTGTGTGTGTGTGTGTGTGTGTGTGTGTGTGTGTGTGTGTGTGTGTGTGTGTGTGTGTGTGTGTGTGTGTGTGTGTGTGTGTGTGTGTGTGTTTGTGTGTGTGTGTGTGTGTATATATTCTGGGGGGATTGCATGATTTTTTTTAATCAAGAGAGCTGGAAATACCCCATGTGATTTGACCTTGCTATGTTTGTCCTCGTGGTAAAGGACAGACAACATGAATATGATACAGTCTTACTTACAAAGATAGTTATCTGGTATGTCACATCATTGCTAGCTCTCAGGCCCCAGACTGTGTTTCTATGGATTTAGTTTATTTTCTGATGGTATATCAAAAAGGCTACTCATATTTGTACACACTGCTGATGAGCTCCAACACAACTAAGACAAGTTGTTAATGCCATCTATTATAATTCTCTCTATGTGTAATAAGGCATAAATATAAAATAAATTCATTTCCATTTCATTTATTTGACAAAATAAATAATGCATTAATCTAGCTAAATCTGCCCTTAGAATGTTTTAGCAACTTAACATCTTTCTGTTATCCCCTTTCCCATTTTCTACTTATCACAGATTTTGTGAATGACTCAGAGTATTATGTCCCTACCATCTATTCTGGAAGTGCATTCTGTAATTTATTTTATTTCATTTTTTTTGTTTGTTTACCGGGGTACACAACTGATCAATATAACCATGTACAAGCTCAGCCTGCGTTGCAAGCAACACAAGAATAAAACAGAATTGCAATATAATTAAAATGTAACAAACACAAAACATGTCATGCATTTGTATAGTGTCATATATACAATATCTGCACAACGCAGAGTAGCACAGCATAGTTATTCTAGATGTATGTTTACATTTGAGGTAATCAGTACAGGTAGGATTCATGATTATGTGAGACTGAGATGTTGTGGTCTAGCCTTGAGAAGGAGCCCACAATTTGGCAGTATATCACCCAGAGAAAAAGTCATGGGCATTCAGAAGCCATATAGCTGAAACAATTGCTGTCCCTAAGGGATCATTTGTATATGTCCCATGGGCCTCTTTTACCGGAGGTTTATGGTATCACACATTGAAAACTCTAGCTTGGCTAGGTTTTTCATATTTTGAAACAAATCAAGAGAACTATATAAGAAACTATAGTATAATGGAACTAAGATTTATGTGAGCAGGCATAGGCAGCAGCAAGAAACAAAGGGGGCTGTCATATAGCTGTGTAAAATAAAGCCAGCTTTTAATTATTATGATCCAGAAATGCAAAAAATAGTTCTGCCACTTTACAGGAAACATGACAGGGAAAATGTTTTTGAGAATAAAAAGAAAAAGAGTCATACAAATTGAAAAAAAAAAACTTGTAATCTAGTTCTACTTAAAGAAATATGACGTGCTTCTACTAACCTTAGCAGCAGCAATGTATTACAAAAGACATTTCCTGAAGCCATTGTTAATATTCAAATGAAACTTTCAAAATTACGAAAACTGTTAAATTATTGAACTTAGTGCAGTCAAAAATTACCATCGTACTGAACTTAGTCATTACTGTTAAAGATTTGGTGAAACCAGCCTTTCTAAATTATAACTGTTTCTGTATATTTAAATCTAATTGTCATACCTTTGGTACAGCTTTTTTGCCTAAAATAATAATGTGCTCACAAGTACAGGTGTACCATATAGCTGTCTAACAAATATTTGTCTGTAAGAAAGTTCAATTAATACTGATGAATGTGAATCCATTGCTTTATCTGTAAGAAATGCCATTATCTATTAATATTGATTAATTTGAATCTATTACTTTACTTAAACCTTTGTGTTTATAATGAATGGTTCACTTTTTATTGAGCAGTAGAAATGATTCTTTTCATATTCTGTCACAGTAATCAGCTCTACACTACTTCAGTTGCACCATTTAATAGAAAAATACACTAGACAATGTTAATTAACAGTGAAGGCCCTTCTTCCGCTAGCCTCTGAAGCTACCAGTATTTTTCTCTGCATTATTTACAAAATACTTCTTTGCTTTATGACAAGGAGAAAACCTACATCTTTGTCAAAATTATGCTTTTCTGCAATCAGTACTAGGGTGATAAAAACTACTGAAAAGCTTTCTGTTTTGGATATTATGCAATACCATTTGAGATCAGTTTCGACTACAATACAGCTTTTTCTTTCATTGCTATTACTATAGAGAGAAACTCCTACCCTTTTGTCTTTGGGAGATTCAGATTCACTTCTTCTGTAAAGATTAGCGGGATAATTGGAAGGATGTATGGTGTCCTGCATTTGCAAGTAGTTTCAATGAGATTCCACATTTAAACTGCCTAACTTGATTAAGGGTACCCTAGTCTGTTTCTTCATTATTTGTCACATAACCAAAATGTAATGGTTACAATTTATTGCTGACATTATTCAGTAACTGTATCATGTCTATCGATGTGGAAGATGACACATTAACATAAAGTAATTGGAATTCTTCTCACATTAGAGGAAAAGACAGGAAGGAGACATGATTTGGCTGCACATGGCTTTGTTAGGGAAGTACGAAGACTTTCCAGCAAACGGAGAAGAAGAGGTCATAGTGCGCAAATAGTGCTTGACAACTTTTCAAGATATAATGAAGTATTTCTGCTGAGAGAGAGAGAAATGCTGAATCACAGAATGTATTTCCAAAATAATTGATAGGAACAAAAATCTGCTGAGTTATCCAGAAGATGCGAGAAAATGGAAACTGGGAAAGTAGATAACAGAAAGATGGTTAAGTTATTAAATACATTGCAGTGGCAGACTAGCTATACTACCAGTCCATTTACACTGTCAGAAATTAAACTAGGTTGTATTTGTTATATCCTTGTCAAACATTTGGAGATATTCTGATCTGACTGTGTAGAAAGTCAGCAGCATTATATACTAAAAGTACGAGTAGCCTTCTTTGCTGCACCAAAAGCATTTGAACTAGAGCCACTGAAGCACTCTCTCTCTCAGCATGATAGCTAGCTAGAATGTAATAGGGCGGACACATATCTCTGTAGAACAGAATGGCCAGAATTCACAAAGGTCTTTTTCACTGTGCATCACAAGTCAGTATGGGTAGTGGCAACACTCAATTGGTGAGCTATTCCAGGACACAGATAACTTAGTCAAGCAAGGGGCAAAATAGCATAATTTGCAATGCTTGCTATTGAGTGCATAGTGATGTAGGAATGAGGAACCATGCAAATGAGACATGCAGTTTATGCAACTGACACCCAAAATAGGTCAATTTAGAAACATGTAAAATAGGCACTGTTTGCTGCAATACATGCCTATTTCTAACATCAAGAGTCATAGCGTGAATGATGGTAGTGACGCTAAGATTAGCAGCAGTTGCAGTAGTTCAGCAGCATGTATTGTGAGTGCCTGCAGTGTTATATGTTGCAACTGTTCATGTCAAAAGAGTAGCTACAGACAGCAGTTGACATACCATTGGGTTGTGGACCATTTCCATGTGGACAGGGAGATGGTTAGGGAGCTAGACGAACATCCCTACCTACAAGTATAAATGAGAGGGATCTGGGGTATGCTCATTCCTGTGGATTTTGAAGTATGTTTACCTTTATCCACCTTAGCCACAGAGGTCTTTCAGTAGCATGTGTGGGAGCAGATTCACTTCACTTGCTCAAAATACTGAAATATCAAATTTCAGTATCTCAACAACAAGTGGGTGAGAATCCACAATATCATAAATCCACTACCACGAAATTCAAATTGTCGAACAAGACTACACAGCCTAGTGGAACACTACAATGCTGCCGCTGTTAGAGTGTAAACCTGCTGTAAAACGCTGCTGCTGTTATAGTGTAAACCTGCTGTAATAGCAACTGAAACTTGTATGGTGCAAGGCACACCAGCAACTAAACCCACTATGGCACAGGGCATACCTGTGGCACATGGACAGCTTGGGGATATATACCCAGTGAGTACCTCACAAAAGGGGAAGCCGGTCTTACTCCTGGAAGGATATGTCCTAACCCAAGAGAGGATACGACAGCAGACAACGTACTGGTGCTGCAAGTGGAAGGCATCCTAGAAGTGCAAAGGTAGGGCCATCACTGAGAGCACTGCCATGGGTGAATGATTGCAAAAGTCAGTTTGCCACAATCATACCAGTGACCCAGCAGAAATTGAACACTACAGTATGTGTGCAGAGCTCAGAATTAGAGCTACAAAGTCCCAAGACACGCCATGCCTAATAGTTGATGATGCTTTGGAATCCACATATGTCATACCAGACATGCCAACATGGAGGGCACTACTACAAAGGGTTGGCAGGGTACGTAGAAAGGTGGCAATCCCAAGTGTTGCCCCTGCCTTACAGTTGGATGATATCAATGTGAGTGACTATCCCACCAAAATGGGTGCCTTTCTCATTAAAAGAATGTCTGATAGCAGTACGGACACCACCGTAGTGGTATTCACCACTATACAAAATCTACTGGATCTATGTACAGCAACAATCTGTCTCATGGATGGTACATTCTTCTATAAAGGGTTGATATGCTGTCAGCTTTATAGTATCCACAGGCTAGTTAAGTATGGTGGGTTCCATAAATGTGTGCCGCTACTGTATTGCCTCATGAGTAAGAAATCATTGAAATCCTACAACTTCATGTGGCATTGTGTACTGGAACTGCTAGCAGAGCATGGCTTTGAATGGTGTCTAAAGTATGTGTTGTCAGACTTTGAAATTGCCAAAAAAGTACGAAATAATTGTAAAAGACAAAACCGCAAAAAAGGAGCGAAGGTCCAGTTCCTCAGTTAGTAATAAACGTCTTTAATAATAGGCAAGATTAGCGCTTTCGTCTTGTGTACAAGACTTCATCAGATGCCCCCATTTTACATTTCATCCTATTTAAATCATACTCAATTACATCCAATTAACATTTAAAGACAAAATGACAATTAAATAACTATTGAAGAAACAGTATGTAAAAACACTTAAAAAACACTAAAAAAAAATTCATAAACCCATAGAAATGTTGTAACACACTGTCAAAACCCACTTAAAATATCATATAAAAATAGTGGTGGGGTTATTAAATTTGTGAAGCTCTAAACATTAATACAGGCTTAATAGTAATATACTCATTTAAACCGGGATGTATGTTAGACTTTAATCTAAGTTGCCACTTCAATTCTTTATTTAATAACACATTTTTCATATCTCCTCCCCTTGGGTTAACTTTGACAACATCTATTATCCCAAATTTAAAGCAATTAAAAGAAGTACAGTTGACTGAATGTTTATATAGTGCACTAGTCTCTTTCTTGGACTTAATATCACGGAGGTGTTCATACATCCTGTCCTTAAAAGCACTTTCCATTTTTCCTACATAAAATGCAGGGCATCCTCCGCATACGGCCAGATACACTAACATTTTTTTGTATTACAGTTACCTTTACAGAACCATACTTTGTTATTCAATCCATTTTGTAGGCATATACTATCTTTCTTAATAATATATGGACACTGCTTACAGCTTCCACATGAGCTAGTAACCATCATCAGGCCAAAAGCATACACTACCACATGTATAAATTAAGCATGAGTGGTGTTATACTACTTTTTGGCCACACCTTGTGGGTTCCATATGGGCATCATAAGCCGGGGCTAGTGCGCATCCCCTGTAACTAATTGGGGGGGGGCAGAGATGGAGGTTGTTGTACACATATTATCTGTATGGCTCTGGATATGTCGGTGTGCCATTATACCTGCAGTTACTTACTGAGTGGCCCTTTGGATGTCTGCTTATAAGTAGTGGTGATACAGATGACCTCTATGCCATATGTAGATATGGATGAATAGCCCATCTGCTTTACACACTACCTGGCTATTTATAGAATGGCAGCCCTTCCTATTGATGTAATATTATCCATGGACATTGAGTGGAGCTTTTATTGTCATGTGGGTGCAATCCATAGCGTCCATGACTTCAAAAAGGTGCAAAATATCCCTGAAGTCAGTCACGGTGATGGATTTCCCTTGTGAGTTGGAAAAGCAAATATGCTTCTCCACATGGTGTTTCCAGTTTGTCTCTGAAACATCACTAAAGCCAACATGATACCTAGCTTCATGCTCTGATTTTCAGCACAAGACTGGTCTGTAACCTGTATTAGTGACTTGTAAATACCCTGTACAGATACCAGCAACCTTTGAAAATACCCTAGCCCATCTAACACAAGCCTCTACATTCAAATCTACACTTACTTTATCTAAAAAGGAAATACAAGTTAACATTAACTGAAACACAAATTTCCCTTTCAGTATAAGGTAAACATTAATTTCACACACTCTGCACACAAAATCAGTGCATACAACCCCCTAAAATCAACTCATACAAATTATTTTTTTTCTTATTATAATGAAAACTTAAAAGAAATAATTGAAATACTTTCTACAACAACAATAAGAAAACAAGATTGCCAGCAACAACAAACCATTTCTAACTATGCAAACTAACTAAAAGAAACTAGCTTGAAAATATAACTAATCTATAAAACTAATAAATACAAATATAATCATCAGTACACTATTAACTATATTCAAACTAAAATGACTAAAATAAATAAAAAAAAATACCTCAGAACCTTATTTAAGACCTCTTAGGAGACAGTCACATTCATAGCAAACCACACAAACTACCTAAAGCCCTTAATATAGCCAATTTAAAAAAATAAGGAACACTACTCTAATAAAAAAATCAAAGAAAAAAACAGAAAAATGTATAAATGGAATACATGGTGGTCTGGTTTGCATGATACATAACATATATTTACTACATCATTGGTTTGTGGCTCAAGGCTTTGCTACTCATCATAAAACCTGTTCATAGGTTCATAGGTTCATAGGTAGGTACTAGGCTATTGGCCCTAGGGCCTATACTAGCCTAGCCAAAAATGTACCCTGGCTTTCGCCACCCAAGAAAATTATTTTCCTGTGCCCCTGTCAAGCAGAACCACAGAAGTGATCCCCGGGGTGAATTTCCTATTACCCATCCAGTCATCAAGATTTTTCTTGAAGAGTGCTAATGAGGAGCTCTGTTTGACATAGATAGGTAGTCTGTTCCAGAGTATGGGAAGTCTCTGGGACAGGAATCTATCCCTACAGCATGTTCTGTTTATTGTGGTGACAAGGTTTAGGTCCCTAGAGCGTGTAGATCGGAAGGATTGGGATTTCTTTAAGTGGAGCATGTCCAACAGCTCTGGGTTTGACATAGCTTTGTATGCTAGGCAGAGATCACCTCTGAGTAGGCGATATGCGATGGAGTAAAGCTGGAGTTTTTTGAGACGGTCTGCGTAAGGCACCTGTTTGAGGCCAGTAATCCTCTTTGTGAGGTATTTTTGCAGCCTTTCGAGTTGTTGTAGATGTCTTTTGAAGTACATACCAAAAGGGGCGTTGTACTCTATAATGGGTCTAATGAGTGATGAGAAGAGGGGAACAATGACCTCTTTTTTTCTGGATGAGAAACCTTTTGTGATGAGGTGTGCCATTTAGAAGGATTTCCTGACCACTTTGGCGATGTGATTATCAAAGGAGAGACTACTGTCCACCTGTGTCCCAAGGTCTCTTATCACAGTTTTGGTGTTAAGTAGACTACCACCTATGTGGTAGTTCATGGGTACAGAAATTTTACCAAAGGGGATGACAATGCACTTTTTGGCATTGAGCTTGAGACCATGTCTTTGACACCAGGCATCTGTCTCAGTGAGGCCCTTTTGTAGGATGTCCACATCATTAGGAGTTTCAATTATGGCTCCTAGTTTGCAGTCATCTGCGAATTTAGTTAGCCAAAGACCTTCTGTGTTAGCCTGTACTTCAGAGAAGTAGATACCAAACAGGAGAGGACCCAGGACTGAACCCTGTGGTACTCCACTTATCACTGGTCTGAAGTCTGATTTGGAGTCTGCTACTTTCACAGTGTGGGTTCTTTCAGTAAGCCAGTTGGCAACCCATCTTGTGGCATAGGGATTTATACCTAGTTTAGTGAGTTTATCTATAATTCCAGAGTGGGGGATGGTGTCGAACACCTTGGCGAGATCTAGATAGGCTGTGTGAACCACCTTACCCACATCCATGACCTTGGTGACTACTTCAAAGAAGTCTATCAGGTTTAGGAGACATGATCTGCCTTTTACAAACCCAAACTGTGTGGGGTCCAGGATTTGGAGATCTCCAATGTCTTTGTTTATGAGTTCCATGATGATACGTTCCATGACCTTGCAGACAAGGCTCGTCAGGCTAATGGGGCGGTAGTTCCCGGGGTCTGTTGTGCCCCCCCCCTTTGTGGAGTGGGATAACTGTCGCTGTGCGCCATTCAATGGGCACAAAGCCTGAGGTGAGGCTATGATTGAACATGGTACTTAGGTGGGGTGCCAGTTCATTCTGTAGTTCATGTAGAAGGCAGCCCGGGATGTTGTCAGGTCCCATGGATGCTGTGTTCTTGGCTTTGGAGAGTGAAGTTTTTACCTGTGCAGCCATGATTACAGGAACTTTGCATTCTTCCGGTATAAAGATGGGCCCTTTAGGGGGTGAGAGGGGGGTAAAGTTAGCACTGAATCTATCTGCCAGGATGTTGGCAATATCAGTTGGTTCTTTATTTAGTGTATTCGTGCTGTAACTCAGAGCAGATCTGAGTGTTGCCATTGAGATTTTTAACATAGCTATAGAATGCTTTGTGGTTGTCTTTAGAATCAGTGGCAATTTTGTTTTCATAACTAGCTTTGGAGGATTTTATGAGGGATCTCAGCTTCTTACTGAGGCTGACCAGGGAGTTCCTCCAATCATGGGATTTTACTCTTTTTTGAACAGTTTCTTTCTTCTGTTGTAGAGTTTGTTTGTGGCAGAAGACCACCAGATTGGCTTTCTTTTTTTTGGAGGATAGCATCTTGGTTCTGTTAGGGATAGCATGATCCATGCACTCGTGTAAGTGCTTATAAAGTGCATTTGTGTAGGATTCAGCAGTCGTACCTCTATTGTCCATCTGCATGGGTGTCATGAAGTTTGCCACTTCTGTCTTAAGAAGCGTGAAGTTGGCTTTGGAGAAATTTTTTACGGTCGTTTTCCTAATGGGGGGTGGAAGCGGGATGTGGATGTCTAGGGTGATTAGCTTGTGGTCGGATCTGACCAATGAGGAGCTGACATCTGGTGTGGAACAGCGGTCACCCATGTTGGTGATGACCAGGTCTAGGATATTGCTTCCTCTGGTGGGGGTGTGGATAAGTTGATCCAAAGCATTGGAATTGATGATTTCCAGAAAACGTTGCGCAAAAGAGTTGGTACATGAGTAGTTTTCCCAGTTAATGGTAGGGTAGTTGAAATCACCCATTATTAGAGTGTTGGGTTGTACCTTAATATTTTCCAGTGTATCAAGAAAAGAGGAGTGGGAATCCTGGGGCATGGTGGGGGGTCTGTAGCAAGCTACAATCTGGATTGCGGTTTTGCCCAGAGTTAGTTGCACTTGGATAATCTCGGATGCATTATGCTGAACAACTAGCTTGGAGGTGTCGATATCCTTAATGAATATGGACACGCCTCCACCTTTAGTGTTTCGGTCTGGGTTTTGTGGCCGAAAGGTGTGGTATGAATTATAGCCTGGTAATGCAGGGGTGCTCTCTGGAGCTTTGAACCAGGTCTCTGTCACTGCACAGATGTCAATGTTCTCCATTTTAAGGAGTGCCTCGAGTGAGTGCATTTTGAGGTTTAGACTTCTAGCATTGAGTAGCATTACCCTCAGATTTTGCTTGCCTGTACCTGTTACAGTGGTGAATTTGTCATTTGAACCTTGCCTAAAAAAGGCACTATAGGGGTGGCAAGAGCCTTTGCCAGTATCCGGAATCCCAAGGGCGACAGGTGCAGGCCATCTCTGGCAAAGCAGCGTGGTCTGTCGATCATGTCATCCCAGGCAGACAGATACTGGATTCCCTTAGAATGACACCAGAAGCTTAGCCAATTGTTAAAGTCAATCATTTTGTCCTTGGACTGTGGTGTCATTCTGGGTGATGGCAGGATGCTACTCAGGGCTAGGGTCATATTGGCCTGGGCTACAAGATCAGAGAGCTCCTCCATGTCTCTTTTCATGTAGTCCAGGGAGGTACGTCTCAGGTCATTCACACCAACATGGACAATGACAGAGTCATATTTGTACTTGTTGTGGAGTGACCTGAGTGCGTGCATTATGTGGCGGATCCTGGCACCTGACAGGCAGCTGACAGTAACTTTTTCCTTGTTTAGCCTGGTGAGTGGAACATCAGTGTGCCTGACTATAGAGTCACCTATGACTAGAGTGTTGGGTACGTTATGCCTTATGGGCTGTAGCTGAGTGGCACACTGAGTATGTGGACTATGTGTCATTTGGTTTGTGTTGGGGGCGGTGGAGGTTGCTTGCATTTCTGCTTTGGAGGTCTCTGTTGTTTGGGCAGATTAGTACAGAGAGCCTCCGCGAATGTAGGGGTGTGTTTTGTGGTTCTGTGTGTGTGTTTTGGTGGTGTAGGTTTTGAGGGACTATGTGATGAGTGTGGTGAGTGCAAGTGTTTACCTTCTCCTCTTGACTGTCTAGGCCTGTCTTTGGTAAAGAGAGCTTTGCTTCCAGTATGGCTATATAAGTGCATCTCTCACAGGTCGTAGTGTTGGGTGGTAGGAGGAGAGGGTTGTCTGTGTACATGAGGCAATTGCTGCATTGTCTCAAGATGCCCAGTTTCATCAGGTAGACAGGAGAAAACACCGGGAGCTGACCTTTAGACATGCCTGAATAGGTGCTTATTTATTAAGTACTAAAAACTGTTTTCCTCTAGACAAGTGAGGAAAGTTGAGTGCTGTAGTAATTTGTAACTTATTTAGTGCTTACAATGAGTTCTGAACAAGTGCTGAGATCAAAGAAACAGATGAGTACTAAAACTAAAAAGCTGGCTAGTTGCAAGGGAAATTTTGAAAAACAGACTTTATGGCGCCAGGAATAGTTTAAACCCAGTTAAGTGGGGGGGGGGGCTTAGGAGCTCACAAACAGTCCTGGACACAGCAAATCTGTATCTGACCTGCCACAGGAAAGGGGGGAAGCAAGCTTAGAATTTTTTTTTCCAGTAAAGTGGAAGTGGAGAAAGCTGGAACAGAAGTTAATTCAACGTTAAGAATCTGAGTGGGTTGGCCTTCACAAATGTTCTCTATTAGCTTGAGTGAACTAATGACACTAGACTGGGAGGAGTGTCACAGATCAAATATACAGTATGGGCGGGCAACTGCAAAGCCACCAAGTATAAAAACACACAACACTAGGGAGGGTGGCTGGGTGGGAAAAAATTACAGTTCCTAGCTGTAGCCACTATAGTACACTGTTACTTAATACAACAATAAAACATTGCAATTATTAAGCAACAGACCCCTGCATGAATATGAATGCTTTCATACTGACGTTTGGCATTAAAGAAGCACTAGCCACCCTGTGGGGTGAACTTTGTTTCCAGATGATTGTCACTGTTGAAGTGATACTACAACCCCAATGCAAAATGGGAAAAAGGCATTGTGGATGGATATATAGAGTAACACAGTTCAGATCATTATCATCAGTTTATGAGCTATTGTTTTGAGCTCATTTTTGCAAAGAACATCCAAATCCTAAACACTTCACGATACGGGCACAGGCACATCAGTGGTAACTGCAGCTAAAAACACACCTGGACTTTTAGCATGTGGTGAAATGAACCTGTGACATTCCCAGTTGATGGTGTCTTGACATACCTCTGTAAACTTTTCATTGCATGTCTCATTATAGATTATAGATTATAGACATATACACTTTATAATCATTGTTTAAAATTAAAATGAGCCTATATGAAGCTTGATCTGATGGGTCTTTACCATCATTAGGTATTACAGCCACCACAGTTTTTTTCCAAGATGTTTATGCTTCCCCTACTTTTGAAATACTGTTAAACAAAACCTTCCGCATTGTTATCACTTTCTTCCCTCCCAGCTTCCAAACTTCCACCGGAATACCATCTGTTTCTACATACTTTCTGTAGATTCGGTCTACATCACCATTTTTATCTCGACTCCTCCTATCTTAACTGTTAATTGCTGTGCCTCATCAACCTCTAAATTTGGCATATTTAAGTCTTCCATAAGTATTTCCATTTGTCTTTTTTTTTTATTTCCCCACTTCCCTGATTTATATTCATAAAATTTCCAAACTGACTGTAATACCTCTACAGGATCTCTAGTTGTTTTTCTTGTTATAGGCCCTCTAAGTCTGACAACAACCCTTTCTACTTTCTGTTGTCTAAGTCATAGAGCCAAACATTTTTCTGCTCTAGAGTTATTATATATAAAAAAAACAGTTGCTTAACAGCAATCTTTCCAAACTCATACATATTATCAAGGTACTACTTTAGTTTCTGTTTAGCACTCTGCAATTGCACCTGTTCTTTTTCTGTGACATGCCCCTTATATTTTAGCCTTTGTCAGCCCCTTTAAAAAATCCTTGTTACTTCTTAACCATATCTCTATTTCTTTTATTTCTACCATATTTTTAAATTGTACTTTCATTTTATCCCACTCATGGCCTATAACTTCTGGAGTAATTTCTCTCTTCTGTAATAATTCCTGAATAATTTCCACTACCCATTCCTTAAATTCCTCTCTTTTTAACAGGTACGTGGGGATGCAGCAGTGCTTCTTTACTTCACTACCCTGCATTTTTATTTCAGTAATTATTTGCACACAATCTGAAATTGTTATTGCATGTGTGTCAAAGTTCTCAATTAAATATACATGTTCCAGTGAAATATAATTTCTGCCTAGTCTAGCCCAGTTATTATACATTGGGGAATAATATGTAACTTCTCTCCAAGAAACTACTACTGAATTTGCATCTTCCATCCAAAATATTTTCAAAAATTCATCAGGAATCTACCTTTTAGGTTATATTTTGTCTTCTATGTCCCCCAGATACAACCTTGTTGTTGCAAACTGAGTTCTAGCCCCCACATATAAGTAATATTCCCTACTGAAAGCTGATTATTTTGCCAAGAAGTTTTTATGCTCCATAATAGCAGTTTTAGGTGGACTATAAATAAATGCCAACATAATCCTCATCCCTTGCCAATACTACCACAAATCTTATCTTTCCCTTCTTCTACCACTATTCGATCTCCACTAGCAATTTATCTAAATGCTCCTCTTTTCCTTTGTCCTTGATATTCTGCTGAATATCCGTTATGAAATCCTTTCTTTATCAAATTCACATGCTCAGTTGTTTCCAGATATGTTTCCTGCAACATTGCTATTTGCATTCTGCATTTCTTATAATTAAATATTATTTCCATTTTGTCTGTACCTGTGAGATCATTCACATTCCAAGAAAATATGGAAAGTGTCAGCTTCATGATAAGAAATCATTATTCCCACTTATTATATATGGCAGCTTTTTTAAATGTCTGTTTCCAGATTTTGTGATGCATGCACTCACTAATGCTTAGCAGATTAATCCTTCATATAGTTCTTTTTCTTATCATCAACATTGGGACCTATGTCTCATTTTACAAGACTTTGTGTTTTAATGAAATCCCTAAAAAAAAAAAAAAAAATACCCCAGAACACCACCACAACCTGTTCACTTAATACAAACACAGAAAACTATGTAAATCTTCAAATAATGAAATTGAACCCTCCTAATAGGAACAATTGTCACAAATGAACAACTGCAATAACGGGCCTTAATTAAACTAAAATTGAGGTTATCCATGCTAAGATACATTTTATTGCCTGTACATCTGCTTACACTAATTGGTGCCTGTTTTTATCTTTATTCACCTTCCAGATGTGAAAAGCAACTTGCATGTTTTCAGAAAACAACTTTTCACCTTTAAGAAACCTAGTGTTCTGGCTTTTTATTGTCCTATTATCAGCTTGTCTCCATGGAAACGTAAGAAAAAAAGTAGTCTTTGGCTAAAGACTTCTAAAGACTAGCTGAAATATTTATTGCTAAAGGAAAACTTTTCATTATATTTATTGTTATTGTATTTGTTTCCACTTAAAACGTGTTATTACATTAAGCCAAGGGTCGTAATCCAGATGATCTAATATGCAAAAGTAAGAGAAAACATATGCTGTGTGTACTTTTGCACAACATCCCCCACCTCAACAACCCAAGATTAACTTAAACATGCTTTTGTCTAGCCTTCTTCTCTTTTTGCATTGTAATGCCAACATTTCTTAATACTAAAAAAGAAGAAAGAAAGAAAAAAGGCATCTGTTTACTTTAATATTTTTATCACATCAAATTCCCAAATGATGTGGATATTCTACAAAAGGGCTTTACAGAAACAGATGCTTGGTGCCAGAGCCATGGACTCAAACTCAATGCCAAGAAATGTATAGTTATCCCCTTTAGGAAAAAACATGTACCTGTGAATTACCACATAGGTGGCAGTACACTAAACACCAAAAGTGTGATAAGAGACTTAGGGACACAGGTGAACAGTGGTCTCACCTTCGATAACCACATCGCCACAACAGTCAGGAAATCTTTCTATGTGGCATACCTCATCACTAAGGGCTTTTCGTCCAGAAAAAAACGAGGTCATTATCCCACTGTACTCATCTTTCATTAGACCCATTATAGAATACAATGCCTTGTTTGGTATGTACCTCTCAAGACATCTGCAACAACTGAAAAAGCCACAGAAATACCTCACTAAAAGAATCACAGACCTAAAGCAGATGCCCTATGCTGACCATCTAAAAAAACTCCAGCTATACTGTGTCACATATCATCTACTCAGAGGTGATCTTTGCTTAACATACAAGCCCATGTCAAACCCAGAGCTGTTGGACATGCTACACTTAAAGAAATCCCAATCCCTCAGAGCCACATGCTCCAGGGATCTGAACCTTGTCATCACAATGAACAAAACATGCTGGAGGGATAGTTTCCTGACCTATAGACTGCCCATACATGTGAAGCAGAGAGCCTCTTTGGCCCTCTTCAAAAGGAACCTTGGCGATTGGATGGAAGATAGCAAATTCACCCCGGGCATCACGTCATTCACCCTGCTAGACAGGGGTCCAGGGAAGTAAATATTGTGGGAAGAAATAGCCAGGGAATTGCTATGGCTAGGTTTGTATAGGCCCTAGGGCCGATAGCCTAGTACCAACTTATGAACCTATGAACATACAAGAACAACTAAAATGCTTTACTAAAAAACATGCAGTTTATACCATGAAATGTTTCATAGAAATAACATTAAGAACAGAAATTGTTTTACTTACAATTACTTTTTTCCTTCCTCTTCTCCGCCCCCAGTGTTCTTTCAAACATTAATGACATGAAGTGAGTCAAATGCCTTTCAGTTTCTCACAAGTTTAACAAAGTCAGCACAAGTCCACTCCTTCCACATTTTCTTATACCAACATATTTCATAAATGTCATTAATGCTTTCCAGTCTCATATTTATTCACTAAATTCTGTGCTGCTGGGCTTCTTCCTTTTCATCTCCATCTCCCAACTCCAGATTCCAGTTCATTTACAAGGTAGTCTCGATTCTTCTTGGCAGCTCTTGTGCTTTTTTCTGTCTCTCAAGCATTTTCTTCTAAAAGAGTGGAAAAGGTTTCACAGGCAAAGTCTCTGTTTGCTTTATTATCAGGAAAATGAGAAGCAGAGCTGTCTTCTTGCTTAATGCCTCACTTTTTCTTGGAAAATTTTTTGTATTTCCTTCTTAGCCTGTTCTACATCAAAAATTACTTTGATCCTCCAGGAAAAAAAAATCATAAACACTCTTTATTAAAGAAAGAGGCTGTAAGGCATCCACAATCTATCCAGCATGTTTGTGCCTGATCCTCCAAGATGGTCCACCGTTCTTCCAGCAATATGAAGCAGTGAACTATGTTCAGAAAACTTTGGCACTGCTACTTCCAAAAAATATGGATTGGTCTTCATCTACAAATAAGTGCAGGAGAATGGCCTGTGATCCATTGTCTACCTTTCCACGTCCCAAGAGGACCAAACAAGCTTCTGAGGAAATGGGCTTAAATCTGGAGGCTCCCTCATCTTGACTTTTTGCCCATTTCTATAGAAGGATCTGTCCTGTTCTTGTTCCATTTTTGTGCCTTATATGTGTTTATTGGAATGGTTTGCATGCCTGTGATTACTGCATTCATATCCAGTATTTAGATGCAGTCCTCTGTATGGAAGTTTCATAACATTTCATATTCATTCTTCTCAGTTACATAGTTAAATCACTGGAACCTTTTATATTAAGGCATATATATTTCTTATTACAATGGTTATGTGGCTGTGGAGCCCTTCATCTATGACTGTGTCTGTACTGTTCCCGATCAGGGAAAGGGGGGCGGTCCAGGATTGATTTTTGTTCTGTATAACACTGGGAATCTTTATAATGATCTGTATTTATGTATTTATCTTTCTAGTTTTTATATTTTTGAGATTTTGCTTCACTTTTTATAACAGCTGGACACAGTTATTTATATTTTTATACTGTTATCTATTGTTTCTATTTTTAAATTTAATCAAACCACTCGATGCCTTTATGATTTTTTGGACCTGACTCAGTCTCACACACTGGGGGGAATTTAATAAAGCCTTCACAGTCTTATTTACTGTGTAGGCATCACCACGATTGCTTACATGAAAGTTAGCAGGTTTGCGATCCAGTAAACACAGCTGGGTGGTGCGCACACACGCGCCAACAAGGAAGTATCTGTGGCATGCATATCACCTCATAAGCAAGTGAATTTCATGCAAATTTGAGAGGTAGGCCAATCCAGCAAGCAGTGAGGCAGTCCTGCAGCCCCCATGTTGGTGTCCATAGTGTACATGGAAAAAGTCCATATACAGGATATTAAACAGACAACAGGGGCTGTAAAAGGGTAGTTAGATGGACAGAAATAGCATAGCAGACACAGATATATCAAAAACTATCCACCGTGTGTCCAAAAATGTAAGGTAAAAAAGTTAAAATAATTTTGTGTTTTTAATGATGTGGTTACATTTGTGACATACAGCTATGAAAAAAAAAATAGTGGAAAAAACAAATTTCATAGTATGTGACAGAAATGTAGCATAGGACCCTGCATGGAGTATCCACAATGGTGGAATGGTGCAGTTGCTAATGAGGTAGGGCCTGGACCTGTATAGTTTCTAGGTTGTGTGTACAGAACCCTATGCAAATGAGATGGGGTTACTGAAGTGCACAAATGGATATCCATGTCTGAATATCCTTTCTGTGTAGGCACAGAACCATGTCAATTTCCACAGAAAAGTTAGCTGACATCAATAGGGAGGGTGTCTGAGGACTTGTAAGCTCATCGGAGCTCAGCTGCACCTGTTTGCGTGGCGAGCCACTGTGCTCAACAGGAGGGAGTTGTACACTGGCTGCTAAGATTTGTTTACCTTCGGGGTGCATGCTGAGCCTGCCCTTTCATGTTATTTGACATTGATGCCTTAGCAGGTGTCCTTCTACATGTTGCTGATGCAAGGGCATATTTACCTGCTATCACAGGCCTCACTTACATCCATTTTTATGTCTTTGGCTGTCTAGTGGTGTATTATTGCACCAGAGTCCAAGGTACACTCCCATTTTTCCCATTAATTTTTAATTTCAGTTTGCACAATGCTGCACAATGCAGCACAGTGAACAGCTCTGCTGAGACACGCCTAATGACTGCAAGCGGCAATGACTATGTTTTGATAAAAATACCTGTTTTGATTATGATCTGCATGGTGTGGAGGGTTACTGTAGTGTGCTGTGTGTGTGATAAGCTTGGGTTTGAAACATGGCAGGGATGTCTATTTTGTACATGTGTCTAACAATGTTAGAAACACATTTATTCATTAAAGCTCTATTTAGCAGAGCTAAGCAAAGCCGGCTGGTGTGGTGCACTGTGCAGCTCCATGCTAAAAAAATATAAAGAAAAGAAAAAAGTAGAGATAGGAAAGTGGTGAAATGGGAGGCAAGCAGAGGGAAAAACATAGTGAAAGGTAGGTAGGGATGTGCAGGAAGGGTATAGGAAAGAATCATAGCTATCCATTTCTTGTACAGCAACAGCTATGCACTCTGACAGATTTTGTAGAAGAACTTGGACTCTCAAACCCCAGAGAGAGGGGTGAGGACAAAATGACTGCATTGTCAAGCCAATTTGACCAAATTGCTTGTGTGTAGTGGACACTTGCAAAATGCAGAACTATGTAAGGGGTGATATTTTTTGGGGGGACAAGTGCGCATTTTTTTTTTTTATTAAGGTGAGAGTGGAATGTTAGGGAAGGGACATAGGTACATGTGGGGAGGTAAGTTGGGTAGGAGAGGATACATTTACAGACAGGCAAGACAGACAAGACAGCAGACAAGGGTGGTGTGTGACATATGAGGTGGGTGAACACCTTGGATGGGGAGGGTGTTGTGGAATCCAGGTTGCATGTGCCTCCAGATGGCAGCAGAATGACTCATATCCCCACCCATGGGACTGTTGGCACTGCCCCTTCCCTGCCTCAAGGATGGCTGTGCTGGAGGTTGGGCGCCAGGATGAGGCTGCCCCACCAGGTTGGCCAGCATGCTCTCAATCTGGCACAGGCGGCATTCATAGCCACAATGAACAATCCTGCACACTATGGCTGGCAATTGATCCTGGGTGACAACGGCCTGTCCTCAACCACTCCGAGGGGGAGGCCAGACCCCATCCTCTGAGGCAGTCCCACCCGCTACCACAAGTGGGGCAGGGGCAGCAAAAGGGGCACCACCAGTCTGGGTCGCAGGCATGCCAGGACCCGGTGCCACAGCCATTTGAGGCAAGGTAGGCAGATCAGCTGGAACCGGCCTATCCAGATGTGCTGTGGGAATGGAGGTATAGCAATAACTATAGGTTAGTTGTGAACAAATCATTGCTAGTAATAACAGCATGGCAGAACATTGAAAATAACCCATTTACATATCAATGCATATTATGCAAAACACAACAATAAATAATAGAATGGTCAGGATGTTAATAGCATGCCAGTAACAGTTACAGCATAATTCCAACAAAATAGGTAATTTAACAAGATATGTTAATATGCAACCAATGTAATACATAACAATAATAAAACACATGTCCCAGAATACATTTACTGTAACAACATATGTTAATAGTAAACCATAACCAATGGATAACAATAAGAAATAAATGAAGATAAGGGGTGGGGAGAGAGAGAGAGAGAGAGAAAAACAGTCCATTAGTAATATTGTCAGTTATTTTGTTGACAACAATACTACTACCTACTCTACGGGTCTGTATTTTCTTTATGTGTACAGTGACTACAAGTCTCCTCTAGCTGATGTAGCATGTACATACCTCTCAAGCTATTTGCATGGGACAGTAGGGGCCAAGCAGTAACAACTGTGGGGACACAACTACACAGAACACTTGCACATCAGGTGGACCTATATAACTACCTAGGTGTTCTGTGGGCTGATTTGGTGATACATTACAATCTAGGTAATCATTTCGATAGTGACCCTGTGACAGACTGATTACGCACTATTAATTACATAATGTGAAATTGTGACACTTGAGAGACATGTATGTGTACAATACAGACACTAAACAGCTGTCATGCCTTGGTTGGCAGGCATGGGAATAAAACCCAATAGCAGTGACTGCAGGGGACATCTGCATAGAATGTATTAATTGACTGCAGCTACTTTTAACAGACACTCCAGGCATATAGCCATACTGGGACTACACATTTAATTTCTGACTCAACACTGTTAACAAACACATTCTAGCTAATAATTTTAATAGCCTGAGACATCTAAACACACAATTATCTACTCATAATATGGGATACCTCACCCATTTACCTGTAGTTCCTGTGGAGAGAGAAATTGTGAGCATTAGGTGACTGCTACTATAATATTTATTGCTACATTCCACTGGATTTGAACCCTGCAATGTGTGTGGCAAAATGCACTACATACAGAGCATTTAACAAACGGAGCTACTGAGTCACTGCTAATTACTGACTGACTGATATTTGCCTAGAGCTCACCTGGAATCAAAATATGACCTGGTAGTACTACTACAGTCTTATACTAGACTGCAGTGTCAGTAGAACGCACATACATGAAATACAAACATATCACAGATAGTAGGTAAGCTATGTATCTGTATCATATCTGTGTAATCAAACAATATCAGCTCGTGGAGTGGGATATCTCACCCATATACCCTTATTACCTGATGTCTGTGGATGACAGAGCATTATGTGACCAATAGCCTAGAGACACCCTTGAACAGTACTGTATGAGTTAACCAATACAATTTGCAGCCATTAGATTTGCATTCTACAGCTATTACAGTGTTATACTTGACTACAGCTCTTTACCTTACAACTTCAATGCATACAGCTCTACTGCAATGGCTATGATAACACAATCCTGATGTATACCATTTTCCTTGGTGTTATTGGTATTGTGTCATGTTTTTATTGAACTACATGTGGTATTATTTATTGTACTACAGCTCTAATTCTTCATTTATTGAGCTACAGACTTTATTGTATATACTTTAATGCAGTTATTGGTAATGTTTCATGTTTTTATTGCACTACAGTTAGCATTATTCATTTATTGGAATACAGCTCTAAGTCCACATTTATTGCGCTACAAACTTTACTGTATATACTTTATTGCAGTTAACGCTTTACACTTTCTTGCTTATTTCACTACAGTTATCATAATGCATCCGTACTTACCACACTCTTGGCACAACCTGGCCAAGCTCCTGGTATGCGAGCCCTCTCAACTGCAGCTGTTGGGAGAGAAGCACACCATTATGCATAGCATTTTTGCAGATATTCAAATTACATATTGGTAAAACTGAGATAAAATTACTTACGTACTTGTAGGAAATTCCCTGCCCTCACTTTTTGGACCCAGGTGTCAAAGGGTCCCCTCTTTCACCTTTTTAGGTCATCAGGGTGGTGATGACACTGCTCACCTATGGGGGAATATCAGCAACACTGGTGAGTTCTCTAGCCAGCTGGTCCCAGGCCTCTGCCTTACACTCTGAGCCCTGGAAACCACCATGCAGCAGCCTGTCATCATGTTTTTTCATGAGTAGCCCAACTATGACTCTGGAGTCCTGAATGCCCTAATGCTGAGCCCAAAAGCACGCACCTTCACCAACACCACCAGCAATATTACACCTTGAGTTGACAGAGCTCCAATGGATTCTGCTGTATTCCCACCTATTGGGCTTAATATAGGCTGTTTTTCCACCCTTACACATCATTGGGCAACATTCAAAAAAGCACCACACTTAGCACCGTGCAAACTAGCACAGCTGAGCTGAGAAGTGTGAAAATTTGCAGAACCATAGTCTTAGCAGAGCTTAACAGCATGCCAACCAGCCAAGCAGAGCCGAGCAGCGCACAAGCATTGACAGCCATTGCCATGTTTATGCGGTGCTTAGCAGGTCTAAGCACAGTTGAGCAGAGCTTAGCAGAGGACAGTGGGGCCATATTTTAAAATTGTCTGCATAATATGTATATCAAAATGTATTCAAACCCTGGACCTACTGCACATGAAGCCGTAACTCTACCCATTTAGCTACGTGGATATTAAGAAACCTGGTATACCTTCACATATACCACTGAGCTACCTATAAGCAATGCTGAGCACCATACCACGCCACGCAAACATGCTTAGACATGCTTAAACACACATTTAAATAAATAATTAGTTGCATCCCATTTCTATTTTTAGATGTCTGACAGGTGTTTGCTATCTTATATGTGAGCGCAGTTTGGCATTGCTGCTCTCCGCGACGCACCATGCAAACATGCTTTTTAAAAATAAATAAATAAAAATAAAACAAAAGAACATTGCAGGGAGTCTGATACTTATCTGCAGCCATCGTTAGCACTACATGTCTCCCTACACTGATTCAATAACCCTGTTCCTAGGCTCTCCCTTGGCAACATGCCATCATTAATATGCATGGCACTCTGCCGAGGGGGAACCGTGACCATGAACATGGATACATTCCGTGTAGGCTCTACACATTGATTACACAGATTTCATTAAATCCTGGGGGTTGTCTCATTTCTACTTGATTTTAAAACTTATTCTTCATCTGCTAAGATAGTGTTTGCTTTTTTGATCATTCTGTCAAGCCGAACTGGGGGTAGACTATGGCTTATGGTAGCTTTTATACAAATTGCAGTTACTTAGCATAAATGAGAATGATATTAATTCTCTCATCAAGATGGTTCATTTATGTACATTTGACAGACATTTTGGCTTTGCAGAAAACCCATCTCTTAAAATGAATACCTAAAATTTATATCTTGGGGATATGGTTTAGTAACTTTGGCAGCTCATTTCACTGCAAAGTGCAGAGGGTGGCTATTTTAATTACATGAGCAAATTCTTTTCTCTATAAATTGGATACATTTTCAAGCCAAGGGGGAAAAGCAGCTAGAATAATTATATATTTAGGAGGAAGAGCATTTATATTGATCACTCTATAGTTGTATCCTACCACAGGTATCAAAACTACCACAAATCTTCATTTATGCATTCAAGAGACATTCCAAGGTTTATTAATATTAAATGAGGATTTTTAACTGTATTACATCACCCTAGAACACATCAGCCCAGCAATCCCCACAACCTTCAGTATCAGCTAATTATCACTAATCCTGGAAACAGAGATGTCACTAGTTGATTTAGGAAATCCAAGCAGGCTAGTGATGTCCCATAATGGTAAATACATACATTATTCCCAACTTTTGGTACTTCAAGCAGAATAGACAAGATTTACATAAAAAGAGCTACTGAATTTCTGCCCTGTACTTCAGTTCTCTTACTTGCTTTCTCACAAAAATCACACCCACCCTAGAATATGGAAATTATATGCATACTATGCAAGAAGGATGTATTTTCTGCAACAGTTTTCTTATGCCACTCAAGAATTTTTGACAGCACATCAAGATCAAACCTATCAACCACTCTATTTAAGGGAGGCATACAAGGGTTTCTACATGCAACATTATGGTCCTGGTCCAATAGTCTGTGGAAGTCAAAGAACCAGGAGCCAATGCATTTAAAGTCAGAGTACAAGAGAATGTCTGATATATGCAGCTGCAACATAAGTCATATTTCTTCTCAAAGTATTAAGCATTGACTTAAAGCTAAAATGCAAAAGATCATTAATAATAAAATGCAGACAGGTCTTGAGTAACTACAACTCCAATATCATGAGATGTCCTCATTAGTATACTCTAGGCTAGCTAAGAAGTGTAGCTTATAACCCAGATAATCTATTTCCCTCACAGATTGGGAAACCAGCCAGTCACAATCTCCTTAATTATATAAAAATCTTTTAGCACCTATTTCTGCAGTTCTTATCAAGATTCACCAGTCCTGTAGTTCTATACCATCAGCCATAAGGCACACTGTTCTACCCCTTACCCCACGTAACTCAGAAGCAAGTTCATTCCCTTTCCCAACCCTTTACAAAACAGGAAGTATTACTAGCCACTAAAAATAAAAAACATATAAGGTGCCAGGAACAGATGGCCTACCATCTGAGATATATAAAGCCCTCCCTGCCTCAGCTCTTGCCCTTATTTGGAAGGCTTGTAGCAACACTGAGACAGGGTCCCCCACTCCTCCATCTTGGCAACAGTCACTTCTAATCCCTCTTTTGAAACCCAGTAATGAACCTTCTGCTTTAATTTGTTACAGGCAGATCTGTCTTCTGAATATGGATGGTAAAATCTATATACATATCTGGGCTTCCCAGGTATCTCCACTCCTTCCAACTCTTATACATTAGAATGAAATATGCTTTGTTAAGGGCAGGTCATCTTGGCATAATATTTCAGGGCAGCACAATGGTTGTAAAAGGGCCAGTTTTCAACTCAGTCTTCAGCCATTTTGTGGTTAGACACTGAAAAAGCATTTGACGATGTAAGGTGAATATATTTAGTACTTTGACATTATTCTGTTTCCCTGAAGTCCTTGTGCAGGCCCTCAAGTCTATCTGTTGTGGCTCAGCAGCAACTATACAGCTAAGCCCTTATCTTTCTTAGCCTTTAGGTATCTTTAAAGGGGTTAGTTAGGGCTTCCCACTTGCTCCTCTTTTATTTATAGTCACCATCAAATTCCTAGCTTTTGTCCTGAGAGATGCACTTATCCTCACTGCTCCAGGTAAAGAAATATTCTCTCAAAGGGTGGAATGGCCTTATTTGCTGATGATCTTTTGCTATTACTGAATGAACAAACTAGTACCATTCCAGACTTTTGGAAAATATTGTTAGAATGGCAATCTGTTTTGGGGGTTATAAAATCAATCATAGTTGATTCTGGAAAGGATCTGTTCCAGCCTTGAACCACGGTTTCTGAATTATTTTTCATTCTTACATGGACATTACTAGCCAAAATAAATCATCTCATGCTACCCCTTCCATAACTAACTACTCTTAAAAGAGAGTACTACAGCCTGTCAAGCAATTATCTACTCATCTGAAATTAATCTATCAGTATGTCTGCTTTAAACAACATTCCTTGTATACAGCTAACTTTCTTTAAACAAAAGCAAAAGTAAGGTTCAATTTCTTTATAAATGTATTTTATTTTTGCACTTCCAGCAATTCATGGCAACTGATTTGTTTATACTTATCTCAGGATTGTTCTCAGTACATCTTTATTTTCTTATATGGACAGAGTACAACCCAAATATCTTCTAGTTCAACTTACAGCCTGTTTTTATACCTTTAAGTATTAAGTATTAATTGCTCAACATATTTGCAGCATGCATCTGACCTTCTGACTTATAACTGAGTCTCAGGTCCTACTTCAATAATTGCAACAGTATTTTTTATTGCTTTGATCATGCCTTGTACAACTACTTCCTGAATATGTTGTGTAGCTTACAAAGGCCAAATGAATGGACAGTTATTCATCTTGCTGTCACCTCTTCAAGAAGACTAGGAACAGACTGAGGGTTTAAACAAGCTGTAGGAATGAATCAGTGATTGCTTATTCAGGAAGAAGGAGTGAAGAAAAGACAAAATGCAAAAAGAGTGGAAGGATAATGTGGGTACAGAAATGAAACAGGGGGAGAGGATAGGTGGAGGAAGCACAATAAAAATGATGTTCATTAGCTGTCTTGAGGTTTTTCTCTCCAGAGCTTAGACTGTTCCTTCTTTTTCAGTATGCTCTTAATTTGAAATTATTTTCCAGAAATATATTAGTGAAATTATTCACAGTCAAACACAAATGTAAATGATTTCTTTTTAGCCTGAGTATATCTTATATGGTAGTCAGAAAATTCTCTTGGAACATACACAACTGATTTCTCATTCTGCCAAGACACTGTCTCAGTACCATTCTGCCATCACCTTGCAGTGTGACTGACATAGTTTAAGATCGGTGCTCTGGTAACTAACTATCTGAGATGTTCAAAATTGCCTTCTGACTCCTCACTCCACTGAATGCCATATCCTGTTCCAGTAATTTCCTCATTTGTAGAAGTCTTTCATAGAAATTTTGTATAAACTTTAAAATATACTGTTAAATGCCCAAGTCGTGTGTGTGTGTGTGTGTGTGTGTGTGTGTGTGTGTGTGTGTGTGTGTGTGTGTGTGTGTGTGCGTGTGTGTGTGTGTGTGTGTGTGTGTGTGTGTGTGTGTGTGTGTGTGTGTGAGTTTTGTCCTCTCCTGGTAGTAAATGTACCATAAGCATAACCTTCATCTTCTAGTATCAACTTATCTGAAGTTAAAACTTCAATATGCCTAGTCTCTGTAAGTGATTTTTCAGTTTATAATATCGAGCTTGACACTGAATCAGTATGTTGTCACATTTACATCATAAACCAGAATATCATCAATGATAATGGCAACACCAAAAAGTTATTTTACCATATTTGCAAAAGCTTTCTGAAATACTTAAGGTGCAGATAAAATGCCAAATGGAAGCATAACGCATCTGCATCACCCTACAGATGTATTAAATGTACATAGTTTGGAACTTTCCTCTTCAAGCTTAACTTAAAAACAATCTCTGATTTGCATGAAAGCCCAAGAAATGTTCTGTCTTTTGATTGCTAATAATAGCTGTTGCTGTAGAACAAAGCTGAAAATGGTCCATCTATAACTTTGTAATGTACGAAGCATCATAATTATGTTCATAAATCACAAAAAGACATGCTTGTTAAGCACCTATCTGATGTCAGAATATCTTGTTAAGCACTGCTAAGCAGAGTTAAGCTCTATTCTCATGCTAGAACATTAGCAGTGGCCAGCAGCAACCACAATAAAAGAGCAGGAGGTACAAATAACTTAAAAACAGGTTTAAATACTTAATTTAGCTACCAAATTAAGTATTTAAGCATGTTTTAAAACTCTGTGCACTTCCTGCCATTCTTCTGTGGTGGCTGCTTTCTATGTGGTGGTAGTAAGTGTGTTACTGCTCTCGAAGCTATAAAACACTTAGAGTGCCTACATTTTTTTCTGTAGCTACTATAATACACAGGACCAAGTAAAACTCCATGGACTAAAAAGATTTAGGATTAGTTCTGTTTAATCATAACTACTAATTATCTGTTCTCAGCGTATATGTCAAGTTTCACTTGCCAACCTTCTCTCGGTTAGTGAATTTCTACACATCCATGTCAGAAGCACATGACAAGTTGGTTATGATTAGACACCCAGTCATAATTGTCAATATTCAGGCCATGTGGATCTGGGTAAATATAAATGCTGTTAATTCTAACTACAGTAATTATACTGGTCATATAGTCATCAGGTTCATGTGTTTCTTAATCACAGCATTCCTTATATGGCAGATTGTGGCTATATAATAGCAGCAGGTGTGTCAGTTGATCAAAGGACCAACTTGTCAAAATCCATATGATCAAGACCATATGATAGATGATTTGATTCATCAAACCATTCTGTCTGAGATCATGGTACAGTAGAATTCGAGGAATTTATCTTTTTCCCCACTGCAGTGCAATCTCAGAGTTGCTATAAATAATTAGCAGGGGGTGTGGAGGTGCAGGGGTGCTCCCCCCCCCCCCTGACAATGTTGTTTCTGTGGGTGTTATGTGGATTTATGTCAGTTTTTTGATTAATTGCACTGTCAACCATATGGGTTTTGCGAATGTGTTTTTTTGATAAACTGACATAGATCCATAATAGCAGACCTTGCAAGTATCCCAGAACATTGTACAGTATAAATAAATAGCAAAATAATAAAACAAATATATGATGAATAATACATAGGCTTTAATACAAAAGGACAGGAAAAAGTTATTCAAAGAAATTGAAAAAAGAGGAAAGACTGATAGTTTTATAGGGTTGTAGATTGACACAGTTTATGGACAAGAGCAGAGAAGCTAGGATCTGCACATTGCAGTTTTGTGGCACGAGTTTGGAGTGAGGGCCCACCAGCAAACTAGCTTCTCAAGCTGTTTACACTATCTAATCTGCTAGGTGACAATGAGAAACACAGGTAAGAGTTTTCCATTCCCATTCAGTGGTACTTTTGTTTCTTTCACCTATCCATGTTCCTATACCCTATTCCAGTTTTATCACCTCCATTATGGGACTGATTCCCCTTCTGCATTTAAAGTACCTATGCCACCTTCGATAGCTGATTTTTCTAGCGTTTACTCCTTAGCAGCATTCTTCTTTACAGTACATGCACTAGGTTTGTTATTTTACCCTATCTCATAACAGCTAGCAATGTCCCATATTGGTATCCTCCCTCTACTTTGTTTCCATACTGTTTTATATTCAGTTTATTGGATTATGGAATTGTGTATGTGTGTGTGTGTGTGTGTGTGTGTGTGTGTGTGTGTGTGTGTGTGTGTGTGTGTGTGTGTGTGTGTGTGTGTGTGTGTGTGTGTGTGTGTGTGTGTGTGTGTGTGCGTGTGTTCACTGTTATCATTTATTTAATTTTTTTTACATATTTGGTACTGTATGTGATTTTATTTCAGTTTAGCATAGACTGCATACTCCCACATCCCAGTTGTTGAAGTGAGTTTGGTATTAGAAATGGGATTTTTTTCATTAAGTCTTCCTCTCATCTCAAAACTATTTTTTTGTAACACACATAAGGGTCCAACATATCAGTCCCTTGACCTGAAAGCTCAGTATCTGGGCGAAAGCACAGGTACTCCTCACCCCAACTAAGTCAAATCATTTTTTAATTTCCAAATTCAGGTGCCAGAATCAGTTCCCATGACCTCTACCACTCCTTGCTCATCATACAAACTCACACACACAGACACGCACACACACACACACACACACACACACACACACACACACACACACACACACACATACACACACATAGACACGCACACACCTCCCCACCTCAGTCTGACCCTAATACCCCAATTCCCCCCACCACAGTCTAACTGATAAGTACATCACACTTTTGATCTTTTGGGCGAGAAGTTACTTTTATTGAAGCTTGAGCTTAGCACTGCTCACCTTGTCATTAATATCAATTTGAAGAAGTCTACACCTCTAGAAATTGTTTAGTATACAAAAGCACTTATCTTTCACTTTAGTGGCTCAATAAAGCTTCCTTTATTTGATCATAACTGTTGTTTTCTTTTATTAATTGTAAATGGCTCTATATTCAAATGTTGAAAGACCAACTGATCAAAAGATCCAAGCTTTGAAACACAAAATATTAAACTTAGGAAAAACAAAAAGCAACAACAAAAAAAAATCAGCTTTTTGAAGGTAGAAAGCCCCACACCCCATGCAAATTATATACACCAACTCCTAAATCACACAGCATTGGGGAAAGGGCAAACTCCCAATCTCCACAAATACCAGCAAACAGCAAACGAGCAAAAACGCCAGTTCATTGTGTTCTGAAAGTTTGACCGATGAATATTCAATGTTATGAATATTTGAACAATTAAAACATGCCCTTCTAATTATATGTTATCCTACAATTTTATTTTTAACAGGATCAGTAGGTGGTGGTGCTGCGGTAGCATTGTCGCCTGTCCGGTTCGATTCTCATCTAGAGCGTCTTCTGCATGGAGACATACGTGAATGGGCATACCTTCGTTGAAGGTTGTGCATCAGGGCTGGCAACTCGGTACGTAAAAATCAACTGCCAATCATCAGCAGACCGGAGTTTCGCTGTGGCGACCCCTAACCAGGAAAAGCCGAAAGACACAACAACAACAAGTAGGTGAGGCATTACTTAATCCCCATAGTGGTGAACACCCTTCACAGAACTACTAGACACACTTCATTGTGATCCTTCACAAAAATGAATGAGGACTCCCCAACTCTGCCCAAGTGCTGGGCAGAAGATTTATATTCTGAGTAGCTTGCTTGCTTAAGTGCCACCCTGCCTTGGGTTTGAATTGATCTCTTTGCTTGACTTTTCCCTCCAGTTTGTCTGACTGCTTTACTTTCTTGCTAGAGTCCTTGATCTACTGAGTACCCTTCTGTTTTTACTCTTCTCTTTAATTCACCTAGGCATTATTACTTACATTTGCTCACTTACTTCTTCTCTCTTTCTCTCTCTCTTTCTCTCTCACTCTCTCTCTCATTTACTGTTCCATTTCAGGGCTGTTATACACAGAATTCATTATTCTTTGCTTTGGTTGTTATATTCTCCTTCCCAACCTTCTCCTTATTTTACTTCTCACTCTCATGTTGGTCTCCACTTGTCCTTCCCTACGTACTCACCTGCACTATTCCTTGTGTTTTTTGAGTTGGGAACTGCTGCTCTCTGATTTTTTTTTTTTAAATCCAGCTCTGGTCAGCTATGCTGCAGCTGGTTTTGCTCTCCATATTACCCATTAACTCCCTACAATCTTCCTTAAAACGTCCATTGTACTAAGAGATTTTGTGCTATGGGATACCAAGCTACCAACCTTAACAAAATGCTTCATAGTCATAGCCTTATATATCTGGTATAGCAACCCACAAAATCAAACACTCAAGCAGGTAATCAGTCTGTCCTGGATTTTATTGTAACTAATATTTATCAGATTTGTTTCAGCACTGATGTCCCACTGTCCCATTATGAATCACTGCCCCATTATCTCAACATGGTCTTTTAAAACTATAAAACACCACACAAATAATTAAAGGCAGACCCTTTCCCTAATTTAAACTAGCTCAGCTTCATAACTACCTTAACAAAATCGGCTGGTCTGTTGTACATTCGTAATATTACTCAACTCTTGCTCTTTTATACTTCATTGGTACATTTTCTCACATTCAGAAAAACCTCTACTCTCTCATTCGGATGTGACTTAGAGGTCAGAAAGACCTTTGGTTAACTGAAGACATGAAGCAGGAAATTATACAAAGAGTGATAGCATGGAAGAATTTGGAAATAATATCACTTACAGTTAACCTCATCGGTTATTCGTAGATCACAGAAAGTCAATTGGGATAACAAGAAATAGCACCAAAGCACAACTTAAGGCAAAAACAAATAACAATGACAATAAAGACCAAACTAAACACAATAACTCACCAGAAATACTATGTATGTCTGTGATATACCCAGAAATAAGAACTAACTTCATTCATGATTATGAGCACTATTTACTCTCTGCTACAATTACCAATGCATCCAACTTCTTTCCACCTCAGCCTGATAACCTTCAAGAAAATTCCAAACTTTTCTAACCCCTTAACTCTTTCCTTTAACTGATTATGCTGTCACCTTTTACCACAATGCTATCTCAGTTACACAAACAAATTCTCTTTTATTGAAACTAAACTCCTCTGGTAACAACGTTATTCTGTTGCACCCCACTTTCCTCAAGTTAGCAGTTAATAAAATTCCTAACTCCCTTATACATATTTACAATTTGTCTTTCATATCCAGTATAGTCTCAACAGCCTTTAAACATTCTATAGACATAAAAAAATGGAATGGAGGGAATTAGATATTGCAACAAACAATAAAACCTAACAAACGTCACCACCAAACATAGGAAAGCAGTGCATGTCACAGACTATTAAGCTTTTTTGTTCTTTATTTGCCTGAATTTCTTCAGAACAGATAACATTTAAACTGTCACCCTTTTAAATTTTAGAAGCAGTCACATGACATGGAAATGACCAATTAACTGTCAGCTGTTAACTAATGACTCTAAATGAACATTCCATTGTAAATACATAAAAAGTTAAAACATATTAATACAAATAATTAAAAGTAGATAATTTAAGAAAACATTTGGCATTGATAATGCAAGTAAGACCAGGTGGTTTGTCAGCACATAAACTTAGTTGCCACCTGACTTCCTTACATTTTAATATCATTTTTAAATCACCAACAAAATGAATGTTATCAAGTTGATCTAAAACAAAAAAATGAAAGTTCTTAAATAAAGTTAGCATCCTTCTTATATGAAGTAACTAAGTTTATGTATTCACACACACTTTTGAGTATTCTTTCTGCACTCTTTGTGTACAGAAATAAACTGTTTTAGTTATGTTTCATTGCATGCATTATTTTTGTTTACAAAGTCATTTCCCATGGTTAACATGCTTTACAAGATGATTTGAAGCTGGCAGTATAGTAAAAACATGTCCCTCAATCTCTTACCGCAAGAATCAGTCAGACAGCCAAATAATTGGGGGCTGGAAAGACAAATTAGGACAGGTTTTAAAATTGCTCTTACAGACTTAGAAAATTGCAGTAACAATGGATTTTGCACTAGCAGACGTGTTTATGAAAGCTATGCTGCCCAAAACTCAAATGACTGTTATTATTTACTAGCCGCAATCCACAATGATTTGCCAGAAAACCACAAATTTTTATGAGGCACAATCGAAAAATATGAAGCGAAAATCTGGGCATTGTATGAAATTATGGACAGAATAGAATGTAAAAGAAGCTGCAGAACATAGCAGAGGAATAAACACAGGTTACCTGAAATGTGACAAGCAGAAGTGTAGCTGATTCAACCAGTGCCCTGGGCCAGTATTATGAACCAGTGCCTCACCCCCACCCCTTCAGATCTTCAAGTGATGAGTGAAAAAAAGCTTGCCACCAATAAGCCAATCATTACATTGTAAGCGATCATCTTACAGTTAGATTTATGACTCCCCTAGCTCTTCCATTGAAGAGCAAAAAAATATGTATTCCTTCTACTGCACACAAACTAGGTAGCCAGATGCACACCAGTCCACACCTGGAATACTCACTGCAATTCTATAAGCTATAGAAGGAAAGGGACATCAGATTACATAAAGAAATCCAGAGAAAAGCACCAGAAATGTATTTGAGAAGGAAAGGAAGTGATATAGACAGATATTTGATACTATTGATGCACAACATCATGTCAGAGAGAGATGTAAAGTGGACACTGAGAACAGGTAGAATAATAGAGGAAGGACAAGGCACAGACAGCAGATTGTAGGGACTATCCCCCCACTTCTTCTGAGTTAGGTTTGTAGACCAATTGAATGGGCAACTTGAATGAGTAGTAGAGAGGGAATCCTGAGAGGAATTCATGAAGGCATTGACCAGTTGTAGAAAGGGGAAGAGGTGTAATTGGGATATAATGGAGGTATAATTTTAACTCCAACCAATCACAACTTTCGCCACATTTTTTTGTTTACTTCTCCATGCAGCATTAATTTCAGAAGATTTGTCTTAAATCTCATATTTACTAGTTTTCATTCTTTTTCATCTAATTTGTATAGTGGTCACTTTCTCACTTTCATTGCTATCCTCTTATTCTTTCAATAACTCACTTCCTGCTATTCCCATTAGTCTGTCCTCCATACTTCATATGTGCTCAGTCACCCTGTTCCTATCTGCTAAATTTCTAGAATGCTTTTATCATCATGTAAAGAATCTGATGGCCCTGTCCTTGTTCCCTGGGTGTAATGTCAGATGTCCATTCCTCTAGAAACCAAAATATAAACAAAATTGTCTCTTGATGAAAGGTGCTATTCTCCCCTCCTGACAGAAAGTCATAACTCCTCCCTTTGACCCATCCAATCTAAAATAATGAACACAGATATAAACATACATGCATATATTTCATACATACAAATGTTTCAAGCATGGGCAATAATGCCCTTCTGGCCTAACAATATACCATAACAGTCAGCCCTATAATAAGTGTACAAGTTGTTCTTAAAATATTTAAATTTGTGCTTGCGTTAATATAATTAGGTGGTCTATTCAAGGCATTATATACTCTGTCTCTAAAACAAAAAACAAACAAAAAAAGAGATTCATACATCTCATACTCCATTATAATACTCATACCAAGGTTGTCCAATGATTCTCTGCTATTCTTTGATAACCCCACGCATTCACAGATTTAGTTGTCTCTAATGGATGCCTTTGGAATATTTCTGCTGTGCTCTTTCCAATTTACTCATGCTAGTTTTTGTTATAAGGTTCCCATATTATTATTCTGTACTCTAGTCTGTGTCTGATGTAACTTACAATGATGTCATCATTTCTGATTTCATACACTTTATAAATCTTTTTATACATTATATAATGTTATAGCTATCATTAACACAGCTACATTTACCTTTATACTTAGGTCCTAAATGAAAACACAGTTTCAATCATTATTTGCTGTATTAAATACAAAAGTACTGCATTAATAGTTCCTGACAATATCCCTGGATGTATCTTAAATAGCATGAAGCACAATTTTGCCACATCCCTTTTAACATTCTTTAATGTGAACCTCCATGCAGTTGTTGTACCAAGTGAATGGAGAACACAAAGCAGTCATTCACCTACATAGGAGAGGACCTTTCGCAGACTGAAGGCAATTACAGAACTGTAAGTCTGACCAGCCTCATATGCAAAGCTGTGGAAAGACTTATCATGGAACAAATCAATCAGGACATAGGGAACCTCCAAACACTGGATCTCACTTTGTATTCATCAAGAGCAGGTCATGTTTACTTAACCATGTGTACTTTTTTGAAAGGTCACCAAAAAATAGAAGGTAAAATAGTACTGACACCATGTCTTGGCCTGGCCAAAGCTTTCGATTCAGTTCCTCACTCAGGCATAGTAGAAAAGCTAAATAAACTGGAAATATGTCCCTATATCACCCTCTGAATTGCTAACTGCCTCACAGATAGGATGCAGGAAATCAAAACAGGGGAAACTACCTTCACAAAGAGACCAATCACAAGTGGAGTCCCCAAGGGTTCTATGCTGAGACCTCTCCTGTTTGGCATCTACTTTTATGAAGTAAACGCCAATAGCAAAGGGCTCTGGGTGATTATGTTTGCAGATGATCACAGGCTATGAGCAGTCATTAAATCCCCAAATGACTTAGCCATCCTGTAAGTAGTTGTGTCCCAAATAAATAACTGGTGCCAAAATTATGGACTTAAACTAAATGTCAGAAAATACATTACTGTATCCTTTTGGAAGTCATGTACTCCAGGGCACTACCACATTGAGAATACACACCTAAGAGTTGTTGCAGTTGTAGGAAGCTCCTAAATGCTTTATCCCATGCAAACATCCCCTCAAATTATCTATGGCATCATCCCAGTTATTCTCATTAGGGGTATTATTTGCATAAGAATTTGGAAATATATGCATAACCTTTTGTGTTCAAGAATACATTTTGGAATCTACACACAGTTTATTTCTATCACATCTTATACATCTATAAAATGGTTTCCTGTTATGCTCAATATCTTTATATAAATGTATTCAAATTTCCCTGATAGTCTCACACTATGCTTAATTTCTCTATCCAGTTTATTTATTTCAGTTTTCAAAGTTATAATTTGACCTCATTTGAATTCCTTATATTTTATCTGTCATCTTAATTAAATATTTTGTTGGAAATATATCCTCCTGATGTTATGTGCCTACAGCCTGATGTTAAACTGTTAAGTATTTTTGATTTTTTGCATTCAAATAGTTTCATTTTCAAAGCTGGTCACATTTCTTTTGGCATCTTTCCACTGAATGCATCACTCCATTTTTTTACATAATAACCGTTCTCCTCTCATATAGTGTGTTATTAATCTTTTCTGCATTGTTTTAAGATTTCAGTTAGGCAGATTTATTTACCAGTAGTTTAGCCATTATAACTGCATATCAAAGGTGGTAAAACTTAACATGAAGTAGAAATCATCTCCTTTGGAACACAAGCCACATATAGTATCTCATGCTCCCTGGTATGTTTGTTTACAATCTGCAACTACTGTTGTTCCTGAAAATATGCTGTTAAATAATTTCCTTACTAATGATGTAGAATCTTCTGGTAAATTTGAGTATCCAGCTATTACAATTTTTCCTTTCTGTGTTTCATGGAAGAAGTGTATGTGTCCCTCTAGGTCATTAGCACTTGACTTTGATGCACTATATACTATAGCAATTGCAATCTGCTTCAGCATTGTCTTTGTTGTCACAGTTACACAACCTGCAGTATTGCTGTCATCATCAAAGATATAATAACCACAGGCCTCAGAAAGATCTTTAATCATTTTCATAACACCTCCACCTGATTTTCTTTTAGAATGTTTGTTACAATGTCAGAACTGGTTTCCAGTCATTTTTCTTCAACTGTGTTTCTAAAACAATAAAAACATCAAACTTATGTGACTGTAGCAAATTTTCCAGTAAAAAAAAAATTACTAATGCTCCTTGAATTAACAGCCATCAGACAGAAATCAAATAGTATAATCTTTGAATTCTAATATTTCTGACCTGGCAAAAATCCTGTCTTGTTTTAATCAAATATTGTAATATGTCCGCAAAACTCTGTTCCCTTACCTTGACAAGGTCTAAGTAAATAAAGGTATGTCTGAAATTAGACATGGCTTTCTGTGCATTTTCACTTTTTAAAATGGGCCATTTTTTCATGTAGTGTTTACCCAAAAATCTTTATATTCATGCTTACCTGGCTTGTGTTTTGATATATGATTTGTGAGAAATATATACTAACAACTATAAAAGCCATGCTGTTGATGAGGGCTACAAGTTCCCTACTTGCAGTCAATGAGTCCTTAAAGGTAAGATAATTTGAATCAACACATATAAGAAAGCTTTATGCATCCTAAGGCATTACCTACTTCCTGTATTTTTGGCCCATGGGAACCACAATACCATTCAATGTCCATTATCTTCTCTGCCAATGTGAGAAGCAGTTCCATTAATAAGTGAATCTCCAATTACTAGTCTATAATTTCTGACCAGATCTGAAGAATCTCCGACCTCTAATTCAGCATCTGACCTTTAAATTGTTGCAAAAAATCATTTTCATCTCCATTAGTCTTATTGCTTTCACCACCTACATCATATGCAAGCATAATACTTTCCTCAGTTTCTATAATTCTACAGCCTGAGACATGTTGTAAACTGTAGTCTTTCTCCTCTTTTATTACAGCAATGTTCTTTAATCCTTCCATGTATAATTTAGAATTTTTCCTTTTAGTCTTCCCATGACTCTTTCTTCTACCTTCTCTGTTGGAACACTAATAACATTTTCTGTAGACTGAATGCTTTGTGATTAGACAATGTTAAACAGTCCTTGTAATCTGGGAATCGTGTATCAAAAATAGTGTCCTTTTGTTTTGTGTATTTTCCCCTTAGCATTATATACATTATTCCATTTATTTTTCTTCCTAGTTATTTGTTGTGAACACCCCCCTTTCTTTCTTTTATTTATTTATGTTTAGTTTTCTTCTACGTGGTCTGATTCTGAATAATCAGATTGCTGTATATGTCCTGAATTTCAGAGCTGCCATCTGTAGTAGCATATTTAACATGGCTTGAATGATTTTCACTAGCTGAGGACACTTCATTTCCCAGTTGTGTTCTATTTCCACTTTGCTTAATATTATTTATGTCATCATTTTAGTCATTAACAAATGCAACAACAGTCTTCCAAGCTGTGCCAGTTGCATAAGTGCAATCCTCTTCAGTAAGTCTAGATATATTATTAATAATAGTAAGATAAGCATCTAACTGTTGACACGAAGCACACAAGTCTCCAGTTTTATCAGGTATTACCTTTACAATATATATATATATATATATATATATATATATATATATATATATATATATATGGGTCTACCCGAGAACACAAACACGCCAAAACACCAACAACGAAATAGCCGACATTAAAAAAATGAAAAAAAAAAGTTCAAAAACACGAAACTTCATATGTCCGACAAACCAAAATCCCAACAATCAACAAAACAAATACCTTTCCCGAAAAACACATACACAACACAAGCACACAAAAACCCTACAAACCTACACTAAACCTTACATACACAACTATCTATGCACTTACCTTAACCCCAACCCTAACCCTAAGGTCCGTCACTATTGCACACTTACCTTACCCGCACCCTAACCCTAACTCACTTAATCCGCCCCTAACCCTCAAGTCCATCACTATCGCACACTTACCTTACCTGCACCCTAACTCACTTAATCCACCCCTAAACTCCGTCACTATCACACACTTACCTGACCTGCACCCTACCCTAACGTCCGTCACTATCACACACTTACCTTACCCACACCCTGACCCTAACGTCCATCCCTATCGCACACTTACCTTAACATGTCGGTGTTCTCAGCATGGGGATTCTCAACTGTTGGTCTTCTCCGTTGTCGATCTTCCGGTGTCGGTGTTCTCGTGTCAGCGATCTGCGATTTCGGCGTTTTCAAGTAGACTCATATATATATATACATACAGCATTTACTACACTGAAGAAAATGCTAATGCTTCAGCAAATCATTACTAGCACACTTATTTAAAAAAACTTTCCTCAGTGACAAACAAAGAACTTTGAAGGAAGCAAAACTCTGTATGCACATATGAAATCGGTAATCACAGAAATTAAAACAGCTATTAATTGTTTTTAAAACAATGTTACTGAATTATCACTTGTGTCACAGGTAAACTTGCATTAATGTAAAAGAAAACAAACCAAATTAACATGTTCACAAGTGCAGACACTATACATCACTTATCTTCTCCTCTAAAATGTAATCAATCCAACATTACATTTATTTATTTATTTTATTTTATTTTACATTTGTTGACTGGGATAGTTCGACTGGATACATGTCCATTTTCAGCGGAGGCCTGGGGAGGAAAGCTCCACACAGTAATGTGATATATACAATACAACAGACAGACAGTTTGTAGAATACATGAGACACACTGTTTATACAATTTTTTAAAATCAGAAATGAGCACTATACATGTGTAGGACAAAAGATAGAAGATAGAATTATGAAATTCTACATTAGGACACTTAGTATGCATAATACAGTTGTGTTAAAGTTCTTGAGACACAGATATGGTGCTAGTCAGGTTTAGAGCAAGGGCACAGCCAGTGTGATTTAAAATATCTTTTCAGATTTTCTTTGAATAGTATAAGTGAAGGTTCAAGAGTAAGGTCAGCAGGAAGTTGATTCCAGGTTTTGCCAGCCGAGTTGGCAAACAAGGCATTCGCAGCTGTGTTGTTGGATTTGACTGTTTGGATCAAAGTCTATTGGATGAACGAAGTTTTCTGTGATTACTATATAGGCTGACAATATTTTTGAGTGCTGGTGTATTATCAGGGTGGTAGAGTGCTTTATTAGCTACTATGAGCTGGTTAATCTGTAGTAGGGAAGGTAGTTCAAGCCACCCTAGATTTATATTGTGACAGTGGTGAGTCCTATAGTTTGAACCAGTAGCAAATCTAACAGTAGGATAATTTGTTAATTTCAGTTATGCACAGGTTTGTATGTAGAGGGGAGGCATAAAGGAGAGTACATAGGAGATGAGAACGGGCAATAGCAGTTCTAGCAAGAGGAGTGAGGAAAGGTTTGAGCTTGTAAAGGGATCCACGTTTTTTGTTTATGGTTTTGATGGTTTGATTGACATGTGCATCAAATGTAAGGTTATTGTCTACTATGACTCCCAGGAGTCTGGTTTGTGCTTCAGGGGAGATAGTGGTCCCATTGCTAGATATGATGGTAATGGTTGGAGGGTTGGACCTATGAGTGGGAGTGAACAGGAGCAACTTTGTTTTTTTAGGATTTAGTAACAGACGGCGATTAGTGAAACAATTTTCAACAGTATTGAAAATATTCTAGATTAAAGACAACAGATCTGCTTGTGGGGTGGCTGAGTAGATCAATGTGGAGTCGTCTGTATATTGAATGCATGTTGGCTTAGGAATAATGGTGTACAGGTCATTAATAAACATGGAGAACAGAAGGGGTCCTAGTATTGAGCCCTATGGGACTCCTAAGGTGATGGGTAGACAGGATGATAGCTTATCTTGCCATAGGACTGCCTGTTGACCTCCAGATAGATAGGATTGAAACCATTGGAGAGAGTGGTAGTCTAAGGAGAATACTTTCAGGGTATGGATGAGAAATTGATGGTTAACCATTGATGGTCAAAAGCCTTGGATAGATCTAGAAAGAGAGCAGAGGAAAGTAGGTTGTTATTACGGTTATGGTTAATGACATTAGAGAAAGAGAGGAGCTGAGGTGGTGCTGTGGAATGGCCTGCAGCCATGCTGAGAGTCAGCCAGCAGCCCAGCAGCTTACCTTGGATTAGGTGGTGCATGAGTTGTTTGTGGACACATTTTCCATTATTTTAGCTATTGGAGATAGGATGGCTATAGGTCTGAAGTTTGATAGTACTATGGAGCTACAGCCCTTATATAGAGGTATAACATGGGATACTTTCCAGATTGAGGGGATGGCGGCTTTGCATAAGGTTCTATTTATTAAGATTGAGATTGGGTAATCAATGACATCAGCAGCCTTTTGCAAATACTCTGTAGGGAGGAGGTCAGCAGCGAGAGTGGTAAGCTTTAATGTCTTGATAAGACTGGATTAGAGAGATAGGAGCAGGTTGAAAGCTAAAGGAGAGAGGGGTATTAGGTGTGTCATTATCTACGATAGAGGAGGTGGGAGTGAGTTGGCTGGCCAGGGACTGGATAGTTTCTGTGAAGAAGCTATTGAAGGTATTTGCAGTGTCTACTGATGAATCATTGGTAGAGGCTAAAGGGGAGGGAGTAGAAGTATGTCCTGGGTGAAGTAGCTTATTTATGCCAGCACAGAACTTTTGGGGGTTGTTATGGTTTTTCTGTTGCAGATGGTAATAGACGTTTTTCTTGTAAAGGATAATAGATTTTTTTGGTATTGTTCCTTAATTGTCTATATCTAAGTTGGTGTTGTGGTTCTCCTGTAGCACACCAAGTGGCCCATGGTTTATTTCTAAGTATGATTGTAGATTTTGTGTCTTTTGTGAGTCAAAGTGTTTTGTTTTGGTTCAGATGGTGCAGGTAGGGACATGCAAGTTGAGGATGGCAAGGAATTTGTTATTGAAGTATTCCACTGCATCATCCAGTGGAAGTAGTTTTAGTAGAGACCAGCTGCATGCTCGGAGCTCATTTTGGAAGTTGGTAAGGTTAAAGTTTTTGTTGGATCTTATTGTTTTGTAAGTGGGTAATTGGGGATTGTCAGCATTGAGCTTAATTATATAGGTGGGGCAGTGGTCACTTAGGTCATTGGACAGAGTCCTGGACTTGTATAACTGGGGATGGCCATTGATAAGTATCCAGCCTAGGGTACTTTATTATTAGATTTATTAATCCTGGTGGGAGTGGAAATGACCTGTGAAAACCCATATAGGTTAATGAGGGTAGTGGGAGATTCAGAGGAGCAGGAGCTCCAATCAATATTAAAGTCTCCAAGAAAAATGGTTTCTTGGGGGTAGTTACTAGATAAACATTGTAGGATGTCTTCTAGAGTGCTAACATTTTTACCTGGGGGAATGTAGGCACAGACAATATATCTACATTTGTTTTTGTTAATTTGAAGTTTGGTAATCAGGGTTTCAGCATTATTATCTTGGAGTGGTTGTTGGGTATCTGCAGTGACTGTTAGGTTAGATTTATAAGCAGCATGAACCCCACCACCTTTCCTATTAGCTCTGTCAAGTCTAAGGATTTGATACCCCGGGGGTATTACCTCATTATCTTTAGTTGCTGGTTTTAGCCAGGTTTCAGTAAGACATAGTATGTCTGGGGAATGGACTGCTAAGAGGGCGTGCAGGCTGTGAACCTTATTATTTAGGCTTCTAATGTTTAGATGACAGGCTAGGAATGAGTTTGGGGGCCTATTAGACAGAGTAGTATCGGTAGGTTTATTAGTGTGGGAGCTAGGTGCAGCAGTGGAGGCTGGGCCAGGGTTTGGGTGGATGTCCCTATGCATTGTGAGGTTAAAGCATAAGTTAATTATGAGTTTTAGTATCTTAAGTAAGAGTTTTTATTAATGTTTGGTTTTTGGGGTGGTGTGATTGGATCTAATTGGTTGGTAGTAAATTGTTCACTCCCCGCCTTCTCTTAAACTTCATTCCTCCTCCAAAACATTTTTCTGCATGTATGGTTCAAACAATTTCCATTTTTTTATGAAATTTATTCCTACCCTTTTCTAAAGATCTCACTTCCTGTTCTTTTATCTTTGTTACAATATTCACTAATTCAAATATGGCTGGTTTAGACTTTTGATTTCCATTTGCTAGTAATTACTTTTTTGTCAGGCACTAGAATTAAACTTAAAAGGCCTTACTATGTCTAGATGATTCTGATCCTGTATCCCAACTCAAAAAATAATTTCCTCAGTTACACCTGTTTCCATGCTCAGTATGTTTGACAGAGTACTCTGCAGGGAATTTTTAAATTCTGCCAAAGTGTTACACTCCAAAAACATATGTTCCCAATTACCTCTCTTCCCTTTCATACCTCCAACATTTGCCATCTGCTTGGGTATAAAAATACTTCCAAGAAAAAATCCGAAATCTTCTAGACTTCGTTGCATATTTGGGAGCCATGCATATGTCCTCCTACTGTTTCTTTGTGAATTCCTTATCCAGTCTCTGTTCTCAATGTCTGATTTATTTCTATAGTTATTGTGAAATATTTTATATGCCCTACTAATTATCCCATTTTTAATGGCAGCTTCTTTTTGAGAGTCAATTAAAAACTCTAAAAGTGCAGGTCTTTCTTTTAGGATTTCCCTATTCCTTTTTCTTTGCCTATCCTCCAATATCACTCCCTGATAGGGAAGGCAGTCTCTAGAGTGCAGTCCAAGTGTCTTCTTGGCCTCCTCCCATTCTATTATCTTTCCCTCTCTTATTATTTTTTCCCGATGCCTTGATTCCTTTGCCAGTTTCTTCCAGTAAATTCCAGCCCCCTCTTGCCTGTTGTCTATACCCCTAATTGCAGTCACCCTATCAGCAGAATCTCCTTTCTCTGTTCTCATGTTGGCTTAGTTCTTATAATACTTTCTGCTAAATTATAAATATAATATTCTTTGTGACTGTATTCTCCTTAAGGATGTGCATCCAAAATCCCACTCTTTCCTTATTTTTCAAATCCCCCCAACCACTTCATCATCATACCTTTCCACTTTGAAGTGTATTTTTCTGTTTGTGTTATGTATAACAGACTTTACTCTATAGTTAAAAACAAGTAATAATTTTAGTCAAATTGTACAAAGAAATCTTAAAACAATATGCAAATCCAATTAAATACATTGAGGTAATCTTGTACAAAGGGAGACATTCTGGCCTGCTATGCCATTGCACTAGCTTGTACTTACTATCTCTTGCAGTTGCTGCTCATTATAATTTGCTAGGTCCCTTGGAAGAGCTGGAGTGTATCTGCCTATGAACCATCCTTTTCTTCCCAAAAACAGAGAGAAAAAAAGGTAAAAGTAAAATATAAATCAAAATAAATCTTGCCTTACAAAGCAGTTGCACAAGAAATCACACACTGGATGGTTTCAGATAATCTCTAGGCATAAAGGCATTGATACGCAATAAAAACAGAAGAACATCCAGCATGCCAAGCTTCACTGGAAACATGATTATGATCATTTATGCTTTTTAACCTCTCCTGACCTTATGCTATGTTGTTTTCACTATGGTGAATTAACATCAAGTCCTCAGCTTTGCTGAAGCTAGCCTATTCCATGTTGGATGTGTAGTCCCACAGATTATAATATCACGCTTCAGACTGACTTCAAGTCTCATAGACAATAGGTATTATGCAACTACCATCTTCACAGATTTATAGCATTTTGCCAGTAAAAATATCATGGTGGGAATCATTGGCATGGTACACTTTGTGCATGCATAGCCAAACAGAGAGCATGCAGAAGCTGTCCAAGTTGCTGTTACTGCATAGAACATATTCAGATGAGTAACTCAGCATGAATACTGGCAATCCAATTCAGAAATAGTGAAACTCAGTATTACACTTATCATCTTACAGAGCATAGGTTCATAGGTTCATAGGTAGGTACTAAGCTATCTGCCCAAGGGCATTTATAAGCTTAGCCAGATTGTGTCGGCTTTCGCTGCCCCATTGATTAATTAACTGAGCCTCTGTCAAGCAGAGCAAGTGAAGTGATCCCAATGGTGTATTTTCTGTTACCCATCCACTCGTCCAGGCTTCTCTTGAAGAGTGTTAGTGAGGGGGTCTGCCTAATGTAGTTAAGAATTTTGTTCCAAAGCATGGGGAGTCTCTGTGACAGGACTCTATCCCTCCAGCATGTTCTATTTATTGATGTGGCGAGGTTTAGCTCACTAGCGCATGTGGCTCGCAGTGACTTGGATTTCTTTAGGTGGAGCATGTCCATCAATTCTGAGTTGGACATGGCTTTGTAAGTCTTTACTACCGTCCACTGTTATTTCAGGGGTTCTAAAGCTCGCCCTGAGCCCGGTGAGCCAGCAGCCTCTTACCCCCCCAAACTAGCTACCTTAGTAAACAAATCTCCTACACCACCTCTCAGTACCCCTCTTACTAATTTTTCTCACTTCCCTAAATTATCAAGAGCCTACCCTCCCCACTATAGTTAATTGTAATACCAGCTTTGCCCAGTAGGTGGCACCCCTATCCCATCTAAACTTTTCTCCTGCTTATCTATTTCACATTCTGCCATTATTACTCCATACTTCTATTAAACTGAACTACTCTAACACTTCACACTGTACCCTTTTTCTTACTTATTACACTCTCCTGTTCTATAACATCCTCCCTACCTATCTGTGTTCCTTCCCACTTTAGACTTGCTTACCTTTCCGTCAGTAATCAGCTCTGCTGACTGATTGTCTCTCCTCCAGCTGCTCCATTGCCAATTTCTACCCGCTCCTTTCACCCTGCGGGCTCACTCCGCTCCCCTACCCCCAAATTCCACCCACCCCCAGTGCATCTACACTTATACTTACCAGACCACTCCTACTTCCTGTCTACCGTTTACACCCCACCCCTTTCTTCACCTTCTTCCTCTCTACCTATCACACTCCTCCCCTTTCACCATCATCTTCCCCCTCCCCCTATAATCCATCTACTCATACCACCCTTCATACTGAACACAAAATCTATTCCTAAGCCTCCTACCTAAACTACATATTCTAATTTATCAGCCTCAACATGCTTGCTAAACTAACATCATTCTCAATCCAACTACTACTAATACTAAACCTTACTTATATCTATCACCTCACCCAGCCCAACTCCATAAGTCACAGACCACTACTTCACTCAACCAGCTCACTCCCTTCAACCCACTCAAACTCATTTGTCTCAATCTCCCCTGCACTGTATCCCATAAAGACCCATCTATTTTATAACTACAAACTAAGCTCTACTTATAAACCCTTTAGCCCCTCTCTAACCTCCAATATCCACATAAACCCAACAACATACAAGATACAAACAAGACAATCCAAACACCCCACCAACATTATCCAACTCCTATCAACCATACTTCTATCAGGAGATATACATCCTAACCCAGGCCCAAACACCACTTACCCTACATCTAAATCCATCCTATTACCTTCTCTAAATGCCCGAAGCATAGTTAACAAAATCCCCAATTTTCATGCCTGGCTTCACCACAACAAGCCTGACATCCTAGCTATTTTGGAAACCTGGTTAAAACCTCATATAAAAGATGCTGAAATAGTACCATCAAACTACTCTATCATCAGAAAAGACCAGGTACAAAAAAAGGGTGGGGGAGTAGCTCTACTTTACTCATCCTCCCTATCCATTACTCCCTACAACAAACCCATTCCACAATTCTCCAATGCAGAATTAGTTCTAGCTCTATTTTCTTTAAATAAACACAAACACATTTGCATAGCGTCACTTTACATCGCCCCTGGAGACAATATCTCAGTACTTGAAGATATCCTATCCTGGCTTTCTACCAATATCAATAATGAAACTATTATCATGAGAGACACAAATATTAATTGGTCTTCCATTCATTCTCCTACACACCGCCTAAACATCAACCTTTATAAGTACTCTCAGCTCATCAACCTCCCTACTAGGCCCTCTAAAGACTTCTCCAGTGGAAGTACCCTAGACTGGATCTTAGTCTCTCACCCTCACAACTACAATGATAGTGGAACTCTTCCTAATTCCCTCAGTGACCACCTTCCCATTTACACCAGACATCTTCCATCTCCATTACAAGTAACCCATAATTACATCAGCACTCGCTATCTAAAAAAATTCAACCCAATAGCCTTCTCTGACTCCCTAAAATCAATAAACTGGAACCCCCTAAAAACTCTACCCCTAGATAATGCTGTTGAACACTTCAATACAACTTTCCTAAAACTGCTGGATAGTTTTGCCCCCATAAAAACCAAAAGAATAAGAAACAAAACCACCCCCTGGCTAACAAAAAACACAAAAACCGCTATGCGACTCAGAGACAAAACATGGTCATGTTACCAAAGAAACAAAACTCCCACCACCCTTAATGAATTCAAAACACTTCGCAATAGAGTTAAAAAGCTTATCACAATTGATAAACAGAATTATTTCTCCTTACTCCAAAACAACCACAAAAATTTTGGAAAGGCATCACTACCCTCCTAAAACCTGGCTCAACAGAAAACCCAAGCCCAGACCCAAATGCACAAGATATAGATCTGGCTACCCAATTCAACTCATTTTTTATAGACTCTATTTCCAAACTAACCTCATCCTTCTCTAATAACACCTCACCCCCTACTTCTGCATCTTCCCTATCGTCACCCCCTTCATCTCCAGTCTCCCAACTCCCATCATTCTCCCTAAAACCTATTCCTACTTCTACCATAAGAAAACTCCTTCAAAAGCTAAAACCATGCTCCAATGCCCCCGATAACATTCCATCATCCTTCCTCAGCATAGCTGCCGAAGCCATTGCCTTCCCCATCAGCATCCTAATCAATCACTCTATCCAAGAAGGTCTTGTACCCAAACTCTGGGAAAGGGCTTTCATCATTTCCCTGCACAAAGGAGGCAATAATAACAATATTACTAACTTTCATCCCATCGCCATCCTCTCTCCTATATCAAAACTCCTAGAGAAATGTATCCATCTTCAACTCCTTCCCTATCTCTTAGATAATAACTTACTAACTTCCATACAACACGGATTCAGACCAGGTCACAGTACCATGACTGCCCTCCTTTCCTTCCTGGAAACTGTAGATAAAGACAGAGATTCTGGCTCCACTGTATCTACCCTCTTTCTTGACCTCTCTAAGGCCTTTGATACTATCTCTCACAATCTTCTCCTTACTAAACTATCTAACCTAAACCTATCCCCTTCCTCTCTCAATTGGTTCACCAGCTATCTCTCTAACAGACAACAAGCTGTCAAGTGGAAAAAAGCCATCTCCACTTTCCTTAACACACCCACTGTTGTCCCCCAAGGATCCATCTTGGGCCCTCTCCTTTTCAATATATTCATAAACGATTTATTCCATTCAATTCCCCATGCTAAACTTATTCAATATGCAGATGATTCTACAATTATCTGTGCAGCCAGATCCATCCCCACTCTTTAAAATCTAACTCAAGACGCCTTCTCTACCACAGAACAGTGGATGAAGGACAACCATCTAGCACTCAATGCATCAAAAACCAAACTTATGGTATTTACCCCCTCAAAAACCACAACCTTTGATAGTACACTATTCTCCATCACTAGCCAGAATAATACACCTCTCGAACTAGTATCTGAAACCAAACTACTAGGAGTCCAGATTGATGACCAGCTTAAATTCAAAAGCCACCTACTATTAAACATTAAAAAACCCACCAAAAACTCGGCATGCTGTACCGTAACAATCAATTCCTCACTACATCTACAAAGATCACTCTTGCTACTACATTTCTCATCCCCTCTCTCCTGTATGGTACCCCTCTCCTAACAAACCTACAATCATCTCTCAAAACTAAACTGTCCTCCTGCTATAATAAAATTGCCAAATTTGCCACCAGCCACAAATCATCTACCCATCACTGTACATCTCTGCACAAACTCAATTGGCTAGAGCTTCATCACTATCTCTCATATACTCAGCTCACTTTTGCTCACAAACTAATTTTTCAACCCTCCCTCTGTCCCTCTCTCAACTCTACCTTTAAAATGCGCATGCCACAAAGACTCCTAAGATCTAATAACCAAAACCTAATAGAGCTGTACAAACCCCTTCACTCTCCAGGACAAAACCTCCTATCCTATGCCCTGGCACGCATATGGAACTCACTTCCTCCCTCTATCCATATCACCACCAACCTCCCTGCCTTTAAAAAATCACTGCACTCACATTTAACATCCTCATGGGAATGCTCCTGCTCCCACCCCTCATAGCCTATTCCCCACCTCCTACAAACAATTATATCATATATTACTAGACACCAATTTAGCCAACTGTAACAACACCTTATCATTTGACAAATCCTACAATTCCACTCAAGGAACTATATATTTACACAACAGCAATGCTTGCTCCTATACAGATCTTAACCTAAGAATCTTTATTTCATCTGCTCATATCTTAGTTTTCCTACAAAATAAAACCCATAACTTATCACTGTAACTGCTTAACCTTTGTTTTGTTTTTTCTGTAACCCACAAATGACTGAAATTTTAAACTGCTGTAATCTTTTTGTTACCATTGTTTAAAGATTTGTCTCTAATCTACAAATGATTGAAATTCTAAACTAATGTAATCTTTTTGTAATCTTTGTTTTGGAGCTTTTCTCCCCAGGACTCCATTGAAAACGGGTTCTTTTTGGCCCAATGGACTATCCTGGTAAACCAACTGCAAATAAATAAATAAATAAATAAATAAGAGATCACCTCTGAGTAAGCGATATGCCACTGAGTACAGCTAGAGTTTTTTCAGTCGGGCTGCATAGGACATATGTTTGAGGCCTGTAATCCTCCTGGTGAGGTGCTTTTGTGGTCTTTCCAGCTGTTGGAAGTGTCTTGTGAGGTACATCCCAAATGGGGCATTGTACTCTATGATGGGTCTGATGATGAGTGACGAGTAGAGGGGCACTATAACCTCTTTATTTTTAGATGCCAACCCCTTAGTAATTAGATGGGCCACATAGAAGGATTTCCTAACTACTTTGGCAATATGATTGTCAAAGGAGAGATTACTATTTACCTGGGTCCCCAGATCTCTTATTACCTACCTCTTCTGTATTAAGAGGGCTACCGCCTATGTGGTAATTCGTGGGTGTTTTGTTTTTCCCAAATGGGATGACTATGCATTTTTTGGCATTTAGCTTGAGGCCATGACTTTGACACCAGGTGTCTGTCTCAGTAAGGCCTTTTTGAAGGATGTCTGTGTCAGCCAGAGAGTCAATTATGGCTCCCAGTTTGCAGTCATCGGCGAACTTGGTTAGCCATAGTCCTCCTGTGCTTGCCTGTACTTCTGAGAAATATATGCCGAACAGTAGGTGGCCCAGAACCGGGCCTTGCGGGACACCACTTGTGACTGGTTTAGAGTCGGACCTGGAGCCAGCTATTCTTACCGTGTGAGTTCTGTCTGTAAGCCAGTTGGTAACCCATCTTGTGACGTAGGGGTTTATGTTCAGGCTGGTGAGTTTTTCTATAATACCTGAGTGAGTAATGGTGTCAAACGCCTTGACGAGATCAAGGTAGGCTGTGTGAGCCACCTTTCCCTCATCTATGGCCTTGGTGACTGTCTCGAAGAAGTCAATCACATTTAGTAGGCATGATCTGCCCTTAACAAAGCCAAACTGGGTCGGGTCAAGTGTTTGGAGGTTCCCAATATCTTTGTTAATGAGTTCCATGATGATTCGCTCCATAGCCTTACAGACCAGGCTAGTCAGGCTTATGGGCCGATAGTTACGAAGATCAGTTGTGGCCCCTCCTTTATGGAGCGGAATAACCATTGCTGTGTGCCATTCTATGGGCATGTAGCCTGTGGAGAGGCTGAGGTTGAACAGCGTGTTTAGTTGGGGGGTTAGTTCGTTCTGTAGTTCATGCAAGACACAGCCTGGGACACCATCTGGCCCCATTGAAGCTGTGTTTTTGGCTTTTGAAAGGGCTGTTTTCACCTGTGCTTCTGTGATTTCCGGGCCATTACACTTTTCCAGTATTGTTGTGGGCCCTTTTGAAGGTGAGAGGGAGATGAAGTTTGCACTGAATCTATCTGCCAGGATGTTGGCAATATCAGTAGGTTCAGTATATTTTGTGCTATTTTGCACTAGCTCAGAGCATATCTGCAAGTTGCCACTTAGATTCTTGACATAGCTAAAGAAGGCTTTGTGATTATCTTTCGAATCCTTGGCTATTTTCCTTTCGATGTTAGCCTTGGATGGTTTTATGAGGGATCTTAGTTTCTTACTGATACTGATCAGGGATGTCTTTCCTTCTTGGGATTTGCTTTTTTTCTGAACTAGTTTCCTCCTTCTGTTGTATAACCTGTTTATGGCAGGGGTCCACCAGACTGGTTTCCTTCTCTTAGGGGAGTGAGTCTTGGTCTTGCTGGGGATGGCACGATCCATGCATCCTTGTAGGTGCTCATAGAGTGCAATTGTAAAGGATTCTGCATCTTGGGCAGTGTTATCCTTTAGCGTGGGGGCTGTGAAACTTACCACCTCGGCTTTAAGTAAGGTGAAGTTTGCTTTAGAAAAGTTTTTCACTGTGGTTTCCTTGGTTGGGGGTGGTGGTGAGGTGTGGACATCCAGGGTGATTAGTTTATGGTCTGATCTAACCAGTGACGGGTTGACCTCCGGAACGGGACACCTGTCACCCATGTTGGTGATGACCAGCAGGTCCAATATGTTGTGACCTCTGGTAGGGGAGTTTACCAGCTGATCTAGGGCATTTGAGTTGATAAATTCCAGGAAGCGCTGAGCCTGGGAGTTTGTACTCAAGTAGTTTTCCCAGTTAATGGTAGGGAAATTGAAATCGCCCAATATCAGGGTGTTCGGTAGGACCTTCATGTTTTCCAGTGTCTCCAGAAAGGCGGAGTGGTGGTCTTGGGTCATGGAGGGTGATCTGTAGCAGGCCACAATTTGCATTGCAGATTTGCCTGATGTTAGTTGCACATGGATGATCTCAGAGGTATCAGGCTGCGCCACTAACCTGGAGGTATGAGTATCCTTGATGAATATGGATACACCCCCTCCTTTTGTGTTTCAGTCTGTGTTCTGTGGCTGAAATGTATGGTATGAGTTGTAGCCCAGTAGTGCTGGAGTGCCCTCTGGAGCCTTGAATCAGGTTTCAGTTACTGCACAGATGTCGACATTCTCCATACTTAGGAGTGCTTCGAGCACATGCATTTTGAGATTTAAACTCCTGGCGTTGAGTAGCATAACCCTCATTTTTTTACTTGTGCTATTTATGGTGGTGGGTTTGGATTTTGAGCCTTGCCAAAAAAGGCACTATGGGGGCAACAAGAGCCTTGGCCAGTATTCGAAAGCCAAGGGGTGACAGGTGCAAGCCGTCTCTTGCGAAGCAATGCGGCTTGTCGAGCATGTCATCCCAGGCTGACAGACACTGGATCCCCTTTGAATGACACCAGAAGCTTAGCCAATTGTTGAAATTGATCACTTTTTCTTGATACTGAGGTATCATTCTTGGTGAGGGAAGGATGCTACTCAGGGTCAGGGTCATACCTGCCTGGGCTACATGAGCAGAGAGCTCTTCCATGTCTCTTTTCATGTAGTCCAGGGAGGTACATCTCAGGTCATTCACACCAACATGAACAATGACAGAGTCATATTTGTACTTGTTCTGGAGTGACCTGAGTGTTTGTCTTATGTGGCGGATTCTGGCTCCCGATAGGCAGCTAACAGTAACCTTCTCTTTGTCCAGCCTAGTGAGTGGGGCGTCAATGTGCCTGACTATTGAGTCACCTATTACTAGTGTGTTAGGTATGTTATTTCACCTTAAGGGCTGTGATTGTGCGGCACATTGATTTTGTGTTTTATGTGTTGTCTGGTTTGTGACGGGAAGTGTAGGTTTTGTGGGTCTCAGCTTTGGAGCTCTCTGATGCTTTTGCAGGTTTTTATTTAGAGCCTCCTAGTATGATTTCATGTATTTATGTGTATTTTTTGCCAGTGCTGGTTTAGTAGGTCTATGTGAGGCTGGAGGTGTGGTGCAAGTGTTAACCTTCTCCTCATGACTGTCTGTTCCAGTCTTGGGTGAAGAGACCTTAGCCTCCAGTTTGGCTGAATAATTGCATCTCTCACATATGTTAGTGTTTTGTGGTAGGAGGAGAGGGCTGTCTGTGTACATGAGGCAGTTGTAACATTGCCTCAGGATACCCAGATTCACCAGCTGGACTGGAGAGTACACCTGAAGTTGCCCTTTGGTCATGCCTGAATAGTAGGGTGAGCTGCTTAGTCGCTTGGTTGGTGAGGGGTGGATAAAGAGCCTTGCCCTGCTGGGCAGTCAAGTGTAGGGGAATATTAGTGCTTGCTATTAGGTCTGAGCAAGTGCTGGACTGTAGGATGCTTTTTGAGTGCTTAGGTTGAGAGTTAGACTAGTTTCAAGTGAAAAACTGCAGAGGAGACTTAGTGGAGCCAGGAATAATTTAACCCTAGCTAACCAGTGCTGCCTGGTGCACAAAACCATGCAAACGCGGTTTTTAAACTACTAACTTCTGGGCTGGAACCACTCCGCCAGGGACAGATGGCTGCTCAGAGTTCCCCTCTCTATCCAAGTAAGGTATGGGCAACTCAGAAACTTGTAACACAGCCTTGAATTCAGCACTAGCCTGAAAACTGGACTATACTAGCTTAGAAAGGCGGGAAACAAGATTTTTTTTTTTTGAAAAGATAAGGCAAAAACAGTAAAAAATACTCTTAAAACAGCTTTAAACAACTACAAGTGATCATAAAAGGCTATCGCACTTTAGTGTGTGGCCTACAACAGTTAAACAATTTATTTAAACAAAAACATTTTCTAAAAGTGCAGGCAGTCAAATAAGTACAATATGTGAAAAAAAACAAGCTTTTAAATCACAATAAGTGCTGGAAAAATCAGTGTTTAGGTGGAAAACAGTTAAGTACAGCAAGAAAATACAGAAAACTGATACTCAATCACTCCAAAGTCTCTCTTTTAAGCTAGAAGGCTTGTATCAGTTTAAGGCTTTCTAGTGCTTTCCAGTAGGTTAGTTACAGGAAAGATAGGAAACAAGTGCAGATGTGGTCTTTTAAACCAGAAAGTTGAGAGAGATGGAAAAAAAACTGCCCAAACGGCCAATAAACTACAATTTCTGGGCCAGAACCACTCCTCTTGTGGTAGATAGGCTACCTAGTGCTTACCATTCCCACTGATAAGCTAGAAGGCTTCCCTCCGACACAGAAAGGCTTGCAGGGCTCAGAAGCTTACCAACAGATCTGGATACAGCAACTATGTATCTGGACTAGGCTAGTAACAGGAAAGGTGGGAAACAGCGCAAGTGCGGCTTTTAAACCAGAAAGTTGAAAGAGATGGGGAAAAAACTGCCCAAACGGCCAGTAGCTACAATTTCTGGGCCAGGAACCACTCCTCTTGTGGTAGATAGGCTACCTAATGCTTACCACTCCCACTGATAAGCTAGAAGGCTTCCCTCCAACACAGAAAGGCTTGGGGGGGCTCAGAAGCTTACAAAGAGTCCTGGATACAGCAAATCTGTACCTGGACTAGACTTGTTACAGGAAAGGTGGGGAACAAGCACAAATGCAGGCTTTTAAGCCAGCAAGTTGAAAGAGATGGAAAACTGCCTAAATGGCCAAGAAACTACAATTTATGGCCAAAACCCACTCTTCCCATGGTAGATAGGCTACCTAATGTTTACCACTCCCACTGATAAGCTAGAAGGATTCCCTCCAACACAGAAAGGCTTGGGGGAGCTTAGAAGCTTACAAAGAGTCCTGGATACAGCAAATCTGTACCTGGACTAGACTAGTAACAGGAAAGGCAGGAAACAAGCACAAACACAGGCTTTTGAATCAGAAGATTGAAAGAGATGGAAGAGCTTCCCAAACAGCCAATAAACTAAAATTTCTGGGCCAGGAACCTCTCCTCCTGTAGTTGATAGGCTACCTAGTGCTTACTACTCCAACTGATAAGCTAGAAGGCTTCCCTCCAACACAGAAAGGCTTGGGGAGCTCAGGAGCTTACAAACAGTCCTGGATACAGCAAGTTTGTATCTGGACTAGACAAGTTACAGGAAAGGCAGGAAACAAGCTAGGATTTTTTTTTTTTTTTTTTGCAGAAAAGCAGCTAAAACAGCAGTAAATACAATTCAAATGCAGTGCAGGCTAGGACACGTGTATCAATATTATGGCAAATACAGTTTAATTAAATGCAATTGAATTAACAAATGATTAAAAAACAAGTGCAGAAGGCATTAAATTAGAAGGCTACTAACAAACAGTAATAAGTGCAGAGTAAGAACAACTGAACAGATAGCACGCAGAACAGCAACTAAGACAGTTACAGTAAGAGCAGCTGAATATATATATATATATATATATATATATATATATTTTTTTTTTTTTTTTTTTGAGGGAGGGAACACAGCAGGATTAAGAGGCTACAGGGGTTGTCATTCTCAAATGCTCTCTTTGTACACAGTAGGAGTGCCTGAAATCAGAATATGATCTCACTGCACTCAGTTGAGTGAGCCCAGAAGGAGTATCCGCATACAAACTTACAAGAGGGGCGGGCAGTTTCAAAGCCACCAAGATTAACACCAAGATAAGAACAGGGAGGGTGGGTGGAAGAAACACAGTGGAGACAACAAGAGACAGAAACAATACAGCACCACTATAAATAATAGGCAAGTGTATAAATACAGCACAATGCATATTAAGGTGCAAAAAGTGTACTTATCAGTTTGAAATAGATTCCAATTCTGCAGCTCACAGCAAATCTACCAGCTTTCCAGCAGTTCACAGAAATGCAGTCTGCCTTGGAATTACAGCAATGAGATACACCTCAGGCAATGACTAACAGCTAGGATGTGGGCTGGCTGGCTCAACAACCCCTTCTCTGAAACTAGCTTGAGCTACCCTGAGAAAAAAACACAGTGGAGACAACAAGAGACAGAAACAATACAGCACCACTATAAATAATAGGCAAGTGTATAAATACAGCACAGTGCAGATTAAGTTGCAAAAAGTGTACTTATCAGTTTGGAATAGATTCCAATTCTGCAGTGCACAGCAAATCTATCAACTTTCCAGCAGTTCACGGAAATGCAGTCTTTATTGGAATTACAGCAATGAGATACACCTCAGGCAATGACTAACAGCTAGGATGTGGGCTGGCTCAACAACCCCTCCCTGAAACTAACTTGAGCTACCCTGAGAAAAAAAACACAGTGGAGACAACAAGAGACAGAAACATTACAGCACCACTATAAATAATAGGCAAGTGTATAAATACAGCACAGTGCAAATTAAGTTGCAAAAAGTGTACTTATCAGTTTGAAATAAATTCTAATTCTGCAGCTCACAGCAAATCTATCAGCTTTCCAGCAGTTCACAGAAATGCTGACTTAGATATACTTAACCAGCCCAGTCACTACACTACCAACACCCAATAGTGTCAGAGCCCACAATGCTACAGTGTTACAGTAGCAAGTACAATCCATGTCCACACATGTATCCACCCAGAAACCAAGCTGCATATGTATACATAGATACATGCATACTAACCAAAACTAAACACATGTATGTAAAAAAATGCAAACACACACACACGCATGCACACGCACACAAACACCCTCACGCGCGCACACACACACACACACACGCACACACACACACACACACACACACACACAAGCGTGCACACAAACACCCTCACACACCCTCACACACACACACACACACACACACACACACACACACACACACACACACACACACACACGTGCGCATGCACGCACATGCACATAAACACCCTCACACACACACACACGTATATACACACACACACACACACACACACACACACACACACACACACAGGCACATGCACAGCACACACAAACACACATGCATACACTCATGCAAATATGCATATGCAAACTGCAAGTGTGACTAAGCAAGATGTCAGAACCCACATGTAACTTGCTGCCACTACTAGTCACATACAGCTACAGTACAGTTGTGCTGACAAGCAGCATTTGTTAGTAATTATTGCTGCCTAGCCAAACAGGAATGTGTAACAAAGTAGGACAATGACATCAGTCACTGACTATAAAGTTCTAAGCAGAGGCAAAGATGACTGCAACATTGGAATGGTTAATGTGATGTGACAAATGCCTTTCCAAACTTCACTGCACCAGCATCCCAGGCAGACAGTCTCAATACACTGAGGTCTAAACATGGTGCAGGCAATGTAAAGGGACTCTGCATAACTTTTTATTAATTTAGGTGAGCACCTTCATCTTTATTATAAGACTTCTTTAAACTCATAATTCCTTTCGACTGATTTGCATATAACATTGGAATTAAAAATAATTTACAGAATATTGAAGGTAATCATAAGCCAAAATAGAGGTGCTGTCCTATGGTAAACAGTATTATTTTAACATATAAGATCAAACCAAACAACCTACGGAAGCCATAGAGAATCAACCGGTCCATGTTCAACACAGAATTTGTTTCATTAACCATAAATCTGGCTTCCAAACATTGGTGAAAGTGTTACTTGTGAACCCTGAGGAAGACCCCTGGGATAAGTCACACCTGTAAGTCTCTGGGTCAAAGGTGTACCCATTAACAAAAATAAAAGACCTAGGAGATGTCCAAGATAAGAGAGAATATATACTGTTTGGGCAGTTCTGCGATGGTTCAAAGTCCCAGAAACATTAGAAGAATTGCCTGATCTGCTAAGGTGTCAATGGCAGGAAAAGTAAACTGAAAGTTATCAGTTAAAAAGCTTTGATGATTCTTTAATATTTTTTAGTCTGCTGGGTGAAGAGTCTTCTAAACTCACTCTTACAAGGTGTACACATGAACTGTGTGGTTGGGCTGCAGACTAGGATATTAAAAAAACAGGGATTATTTTTGGTCTCTTAGTTTATCCAGGACTATTCTTAATGCACACATTTGGCATAATGTTTAAGGTATTCACTTCCCATGCACAAGTTAAAAGGTTTAATCCTAACCTCTGGCCAGTGCCTTTATGGTGTTTGCATGGTCTCTGTGTGTCTCTGTTGAGTTCCTCCTAAAAATGTGCTTAGTGTTTCCACATCAAACTCTCCTAAGAATGGAGTTGTAGGCAGCTGCACAGACTTTAGATGGCGCCTATTGGGGAAGCATTGTACAGACCAACCGTCTTGGGCATCAACTGTTGTGCGCAGTATCCTCTAGATAGAAGAATACAGATCACATACTGCACAACATGCCAGAGGTGGCCATTTGATGGTGTAAAAACTTTCTCTAGGTGATTGGTTATGTTGACTAATGTTACTAAAAATGGGCATGGGTATTTGCCGATGATAAGTGGGTTGAGGACCTGTCATACTCTGACCTATGCCAGGGATCCATGCTAATGTTGGGAGGGCTCTGTTAGTACTATTGGCCAGTGTGCTCCTGCCATAAAACTCTCAGCCCTGGGTTAGTAAACTACTGGCTGGCCAATGTACATTTGACCAGTTTGGGTTATCTAGTATAGCCCTGTTGTACAAAAGTTGGATGTGAAACAAATCAACCTGCCCAGCATGAACTAATGATTGCTACACTCAGTACAGGTTCACTGACAGGGTGGAGCTTGGAATTGATGGCATGATGATAAGAAAGAGGCTGGACATCTTCTACATCTAGAAGACAGGGTGGAAGGGCAATACAGCAAAGCCACTTGCTTAGAGTCTAGACCCTACTACTCAGGAGGAGGACAGACTAGAAATGGTTTAGGAATTGGGGTGAGGGAGAGATTTCAGAAGAGAGTGAGAGATGTTATCAGACTTAGTGACCGACTCTTGGCAATCAGACTCCAGTATAAGGATAGGGCAGTATTCATAAAATCAGCCTATGCCCCACAGCAAGGTTGTGACAGTGAGCTGCAGCACCTATTAGATAAAGCAGGAGAACATAAATTGTTACACATACTGGGACAGACAGAACAGGATATGAGGACTGCCTGGGTCTCCAGTGGTGAGACAACAGAAATAAAGAAGGGGAGACCATTCTAGAGTTCTGTCTGGCAAATGGCTTGACGGTGGTCAATGCATAGTTCAGCAAGAGAGACAATCACAAGATCACATACAAAAATGGCCAACTTGAAACTCAGGTGGACATTCTCCTAGTCAGGAGAGGGCATAGGGTAGAACTGACAATTAGAAAGTCAAACTCAATGAAGCAGTTGGCCCACAGCATAAACACTGGTTACCACAATCAGCTGTAAGCAGTGGCCAGAGAATGCCCTAACGTCAACAGAGGCTAGGCTAAAAATCTGGAAGTTGTCTACAGACAGCACAAGAGTTCAAGGAAATACGCAGGCCACTAGAACCTCAGGAAGAAGAGGAAATAGATAGAGTTGAAGAACAATGGCAGTGCCTCAAAACAGCTTGAGTGAGGACTAAAGAACAGATATGCAGAAAAGCCATGTGCAGAAATAAAGTATACAAAGAAAGCTGGTGGTGAAATGTAGAAGTTTAGGAAGTCATCAAAAGAAAAGAGCATTGCAGGAAAAAGTGGGAGATGGAAAGGATCAGGCTAAGAAGGAATACTTGTTCTTGTACTAAGTTACTTGTACTATGATAGCAGATGCAACAGAAAAGAGCACGGCATCAGAGGCATTCTACCAGCTTCTGGAAAGTGACTCAGTAGATGGCACAAAGGCATTCTGTCAGGTTGCAAGGCAAAGACAGAAAGATAAAGAAGATAGTTATCAAACAACCTTTTTAAAGGCTTGGCAACAACAACCTTCTCTCCAGTGCACAGAACATCCAAGGCACAAAAGCTGCACTGTCCAAGACACAGCTAAAATGAAAGAAGAAGAAGAAGAGCCCACTATAGGAGAATTAAGAACAGCACTAAGGAAAATGAAATCAGGGAAAGCAGCAGGCTCAGATGGCAGCACAGCAGATGAAATCAAGATGTTGGGTGACTTAGGGGAGAAATGGCTCCTGAGGTATTCATAGCAGTATGGAGAAAAAGGCATATCCCAGATGACTGGAGAATAAGCATACTAGTGCCACTGTACAAGAACAAAGTGGACATTCTAAACTGTAGGCACTATAGAGGGTGATTGATAAGCAAATACGCAGAAATAGTAAAAAGTAAGAAGGGAGATGAGCAGTTCAGATTCAAATCAGGATGCAGCACAACTGACCTGAGGTTTACAATGCAACAGATAGTTAAAAAGATTCTAGGGGTGAAGAACGAGTCCAACCGTGCATTCCTAAACTTAAACAGACAATATGGCAAGGTTCCAAGGAAGCTGATTTGGGCAGTCCTGCAATAGTTCAAAGTCCCAGAAACATTAGAATTAGTATGGGCTATGTAAAGGACACAAAAACTCAAGAGCTAACAGTGTTCAGACTCTCAGAGGGGTTCCCTGTTTGAGTGGGTGTGCATCAGGGTTCAACTTTGAGCCCATTGCTGTTCATACTGGTGACGAACTACGTAAGCAAATAGGTCAGATAGGACAGATCAATAAAGTTGCTTCATACAGATGCTACGACATTACAGGCAGACTCTGAAAATTAACTTCAACAATGGATAGAGGAATGGAATTCAAAACTGGAGGCAGAGGACATGAAACTGAGTACAGAAAAGACAGTTGTCATGGCAGCAAACGGATAAACCAGATGAAACTGAGAACTGAAATAGAAGAGAAACTAGTGGAACAGGTTAACAGCTTCAAGTACCAGGGAGGGGTAATTGAGAAAAA